>NW_023458559.1:448939-449295 GCF_013731165.1 Rhagoletis pomonella | reverse complement strand
AAAAAAAAATGTTTCTAAACATGTTTATTCTACTCTATAAAGAAATGGCGAATGGAGAATTTTTTGCCATTTTGAGTAAATTCATTGAAATCTTCTTCAAAAGGCTCAGACTGCAATTTAAAAGTACAGTTTCAAGCTTTTTGTTAATTGCAGTCAAAACGGCATTTTACGAAAATCATACTTCAAAATTCATAAACAAATTCTTACAATCAATTCGATATTTTAAAATTTTCGGGATCCCGGGATTAAATCCAGCAAATCCCGGGATTTCCGGGACGTCAAAAACACCGGGATATGTATGTATGTACATACATGTGTATGTAATGTTGCATAACAAGCCAATTAATTAAATTATT
>NW_023458559.1:421435-433939 GCF_013731165.1 Rhagoletis pomonella | reverse complement strand
TCATTGCACTTTGCGCACTGGATTTTTGGTTGCGAACGCTCAACTTTATGGTTACAGCAGCAAGGCATTTTTAATAGGAACGTCTCTTTTCGTTATTTGTTTATAATATACAAGAGTCACTGTCTCAAAAATTATGCACGAACATAGACAAAGCTTCATTAAGTTTTAGTAATCTTTTTGACACTAATAAAGTTATGGAACCCATTAGCAAATATTCGAAATCCGAGAGCGATAAAAAACACGTCCGCACGCAACGACAACGTATACCGAGCTTGTTTTCCTTTCATATCTTAATTTGGTTACCTACTACTACTACTAGTTAATATTGTTGATATGCATGTTTTCTCCGCCACAAATAATAATTGAACTTTGCAGTTGGTTACAAAAAATAAAAAATTAAAGGTCGTTAAAAAAATTGAAAAAATATGCTTTTTGTATATCAGAAAATATGTACATGCGTATGTATATTGCACATTTTAATCTTTCTAGAGTTTCCAGCCTATTATTTAGAGCCTATTAAATTTTATTTGCACTTTAAACTCCAGATAATCGCGTTGATTTTTAACATTTTTTGGATGACGGTCTTGAGCATTTTGTCCCATATAAATTATGCTCGACAATTACTTTTATATGGAGGAAAATGTCTAGCACCGTCAGCAAAAAATATTATTAAAAATCAACGCGATTTTCTAGAGTTTTAAAATTTGCTATAAAACTGCGTACCCAAAATTTTTCCAAACATTTTTAATAAAACGTTTAAAATTTTTGGGATTAATAGTTAAAGCTTGTTGAATTTTTATAATTTTTGTACGAAGTCCGAAATGGGGATTTATGTGGTGCTGGTTATGTAATGTGCCAGATATTTATAAAAATATTATAAACATTGAATAGACAGAAGATAAATTACCAAAACTGTGTAATACGCTCTCCTCAGTTGCCCAATCAAAAGTGACGCTTAATTTTAATGTATCTCGTAACGGGATCAATACAAGATGTCTTCTTAAAAACTAACACAGAGTTGTATCTTAAAGTAGTTATTACAGAGGTTCATGTTTAAGTAGTAAACTTAGGAGTTAACATAACGCAGTATATACACTTACATATACTAGATATTATTGCCACAATTTGGCCGTCCTGACCATGAGATCACCTGATCGCAAGTGCCTTTACTTTGTGCCTTGCGTCCCTTGAACCAAGGCGTCATATTTGCAACTGCCCATACTCCTTTGTATGGTATACGGGACTGTTGAAATCCCTCAACATCTTTAAGTAAATAGCGATCATTACGCAAAACCTTTTCAGCGCGATATGGGCCCTCATACTTCGGGATCAGTTTTTTTTAGATCCACAGGAATGAAAATTTTTAATAACTACATAATCAGTCACTACGTATTTATTTGGCTCTTTTCTCTTTTTAGCTATAGAACTTGTAAATATATTTTATAATTTCGTAACTGTTCTTGACAATGAGCCGCTTTTCTACGAATATCTTGTAAGCTAACATTTTCTACCGAATCTTTTACTCTTGTTAATTGTTCTTCCAGCGAGTCAGTAACCTAGCCTATTTGATCAACGCCAAACAACAGCACACTAGGATGTTCGCCTATCTTTAGGTGAACTGTGTTGTTCAAGGCATGTTCCACTTTCCCAAATACTGCATCCCAGTGAACTAATTTTTTAGTATCCAGGATTTTTGAAATCATTAGTCCAACCTTTCTGCTCACCCTCTCGACTTGACCATTTGTTGAGGAGAAACTGTCGCTATTTTTATATGCTGAATATAACAATCTTCTAGAAAACTTTTAAGTTCCTCGGAGGTGAAGCAACTTCCCCTACTAGACACGGTACACTTTGGATGACTGTAAGCTTTGAAGTAGTCCTTCAGGGCTTGAACAACTTCTTTAGTGCTTGTCGTCTTAGTCGGATATAATCTCACAAATTTCGTAAACGCATCAATCACAACTAAAATGTGTCTCTTTGTTTTCAACAAATTATGAACAGGGCCAAAATGGTCGATATGTATAATCACCCTTCCTGTGATCCCCTTTTGGAAGAAAAACAATGCATTTCAAACAATTTTTTATATGTTTGTCAACTTTGTCTCTAATTTTTGGGAACCAGTAACTTTTTGATAGCAGTTGTACTATTTACCTTACATATCCAACTTCATCGTGGTATTTATATATTACTTGGTTTTCCGTATCCTGCGGAACGTAAGACAAAAGATTTCCGTCGTTTCTCTTTTTATACAAGACACCGTTTCACATTTCATACAAATCGTGTTCTTTTTCCTGTAATAACTTCCTAAGTTTTTTCAAATCTCAAAGTATTTGATTTCAATACCATTACATTTGTGCAACGACTTAATACATCCACATGCTGCATGCGTTTACCGCCGCGGTGCTCTAATGTATAATGAATATTTTGCAATTCTAACGCCCAACGTGCTATTCGAGGGTTTAGTTCATTTTTATTTAATGTAAGTGCAAGTGATTTCCAGTCTGTCACGATTTTGAGTGGCTTGCCTTGAAGATATACACGGAATCGTTGCAAAGCGCTAACAATAGCAATAGCTTCTAATTCGAAGCTGTGATACTTGGATTCAGCATCCGTTGTTATTTTTGAGAAATAGAAAACTGGGTGCATTTTGCCATCAGCTTTCTTTTGTAGTAAAATAGCTTCTAAACATATCGAAGTCGCATCACAATGTAACTCTGTAATTGTAAAATAAAGCAATGGCATCGAGGCCTTACGCTTAATATGTGTGTATAGTACTTTTGTATGTTAAATTCTATGGTATAGGTTGGTAATTTTAAGGAATTTAGTGATTAAGGATAATGAATCCGAAGTTGGGGAAGATAGGTGGCTCATTGGGTTTGCGTTGCTGAAGACTAGTCTTCTGCGGGCGGAGTATATTGGGCAATGGAGGAGGATATGTGGTATGGTGATTTTTATGTCCGAGTTGCACGTGCATGTATGTAGTTGGATTAGTGTTGGTCATGAGATGTCCGTGTGTAGAAATGTATGTCCAAGTCGAAGTCGTCCGAATTTTATGACGTCCAATTGAGTAACTTTTTTTTTATTTCTCGTAATAAAGTCTGTTATATGGGTTTTTGTATGGTTTACTTGTTGGTACCATGCATTAGTTGAGCTCCATTCATGGTGGGGTTTGCTGTAGACATGTTTTTTAATGTCAGTTAAGTTGAAGTTTTCTGTAGTTAGTACTGGTGTTTGATGTGCTTGTTTAGCGGTATAGTCGGCGAATTCATTTCCGGTTATGTTGGCGTCTCCCGGGACCCAAATTAGTATTATTTTAGAGTATTTTACTATTGATATTTCTAATAGTGGATGAGTAATGGTCGTCGTTGTTTATGTTTCCTATAGCGTTTATAGCCGAAAGGGAATCAGAGCATATTGCAAAATTTTTGTTTTTGCTCTTTATTATGTTTATTGCTTCGAATATGGCTATAATTTCTGTGGAGTATATTGAGCTATAGCAGGGAAGGTTTGAAATTTTTAGAACTTCATTTTGTAAGGTTGTACTGTATGTTACATTGTTGTCGACTTTAGATCCATCTGTGTAGATAAAGGCGTAGATTTGGTATTTCTCTTTAATTTCGTAAAACTTTGATTGATATTGAATTGGGTTCGTGTTGTTTTTGTTTAAGTTATTCAATGTAGCACTCTAGTTCTGCAGCCCCAAACAATAGTTTCTTATTCTTTTTTGTTAACTCGAACAAAGGTTTCGCTTAAACTGAAAAATCTTTTACAAACCTCCTAAAATATGAACACAACCCTATAAAGCTTTGGACTTCGTGTACATTTTTCGGTATCAGAAAATGGCTTCTAATCCTTTGCCATACGCTTTTACTCCTTCCCCTGTAACAGTGTATCCTAAATACGTTATATTTTTCCGTAAAAACTCACACTTATCTAATCTGTTTGGAATCCAAGGTATCAAATTTACTCAGACAAGATAGAATCAATTCAAAAACAATTCCTACTTTTTGCTTTAAGAAATTTCCGATGGGATTCTCAATATAGTCTTCCACCTTATACGAGTCGCTTAAAACTTATTAACCTTCCTACACTTGCCAGTCGCAGGGAAATGCTTGGTATAATTTTTATGGTTAAATTACGGACAGGCTCAATTTCAAGTCCGTTACTTCTGGCTGATGTAAGCTTTAATGTTCCCTCACGCGTATCAAGACACTTTTGTCCCATATTTCTGAAAGCTTGTAAAACCAATTTTGAATTGCACGACCCCCTCCGTTGCTTATGCCAGGATTTTAACTCTCATTCCAGCACGTCTGATATATCAGATCCGCTTTTCAGCATTAAGAAAGCGATACTCTCCTCTCTCAATAAGTGAATTATTGACATAAATACATAAAATCAGCTGATGAATTTAGTTCTGTAGCTGAACAGTTTTAGATCTCGACACTTAACAAACTCCTGCCTATCGTGACTCGGCACAAAAATTTAAAATATTGGTTCCGTACGTCATGCGGACTGCGCCCCTCGTGCGGATGGGCGGGAATGGAGGGTAAAAACCGTTGGGATATTATTATTACTATAATTCAAGCTTATTTTGAACGATAAAAACTTCTCTTAAAATTTCAAAATGCTCTTCCATATCTTCAGTCGCTATCATTATATCGTCTAGATATGCTATCACCTTTTCCGCTATTTTCATTTCTGAAAATATTTTATGTACATATAAATAAACCTTCGAAAAGTGAACGGCGAATTTTTAAAACCAAAAGGCAATCTGGAAAATTCATATTGCCCAAGTGGTGTGATAAAATAAGTATATTTTTCTGAATCTTTGTGCATGTATAAACACGGTTAAAAATTTCGGTTTTAATTTTAAACTTTTTGGACTACATATATGACCAAACTAAATTCAGTTTCAAATACAAACCTTCCAAGTTTATAAAAAAGAGAGCACATATGTTGGGTTTAGAATTTAAACAATTCGGTTTAAATGTTAAACCCAAACATTTTTATAATTAAGAATAAAAAAAAAAAAATAATCTTAAATTTCATGCTCCGTCTGGTTGGGATTGAACTCGGACAGCCTTGGTAGCAACCAATTGTATCAAGCATCTTTGCACACTCAGCTACAGCCACGCATGTAGATGTGCTTTCATATGTTGAGTTTGAATCAACACCACAATTCGCTGTGCAAACATATTCTATTTCGGTTTAGATTTTAAACCAAAGATTCTATATTTGAAACCTAGAAACTAGAATTAAAACATTTTGGTTTGATTTTTAAACCACGAACTTTTTGGGCTAAAATTTAAACCAGAATATATTAAAAATTGCGTAAAACTATTGACTGGATTAAAAAGTAGACTATAAAAATTTAAAAAAGGCAGTAGTCCCAGCGCGGTTTAAAAATTAAACCCAAATTTTTGACCGTGCATGAAAAACCCAATTCTTTAAATCAAGCTTAGTAAATATTTTATTTTTGCCAACCTATCTAGTAAATCATCAGTAAGGGGTTTCGGGTATCCTTTGCAATTGTTTTGTTTAACATTCTATATTCAACACACATTCTAAGGTCTCCTGTCTTTTTATGTACCAACACAAATGGTGACACAAATTCCGACTCACTTGCTTTAATGTATCTTTCTGTTATGTATTATCTAATAATTTCTGTAATTCCTCTTTTTCCGAGTAAGATAACCTACGGGGTGGACCATGAAAAGGTTTCGCGTTTTTATAATACTAGCTTCATCTCGCACTTAACCAATGGTTTATCGGTTTAGTAAATAATTCATTCATTTCGTGATCGTTACTACAAAAATCTTCTCCGACATTGAAATTAGATATCACACTCGATAGCCAATAACCATTTGAGATTTTTATCTGCATCTGCACCAGGGTTGTTGCGAATATTCGCATTAGCATTCGCAACCGCGGAGCGTCCGCAATAATTTTAACATTCGCATTCGCAACCGCGGAGCTCCCACATTAATTTTAACATTCGCATTCACTTTCGCAATAATCAATGCGGAGCTTTTGCGAATGCGAATATTTTGCAAGTGGACCGATAAAACGTATATATGGCAAAAAAAAATTACATATTGTAGCCAATATTTTTGCCTTATCAACTTTAATAAAAATGTCTTTAAAATATTATTTCTTAAGCTATATAATCGAGTTATCAATGGGCAGCCATAAAAGTTCCGTTTTGGGGAATTTATTTTTAGCAAAAATTTTAAAAACCGTACTTGTTGGATAATATTTTTTCATAGGGATATATGTACATTGGCGTGGGCCGAAAATCCGTTTTTTTGGAATTTTGATTGGTAATAGCAAAAATATGGTTAATTGTGCTTTAAAAAAAATCTCTGTGAAATTTGGAATTTTTGGTCAATATCCTAGGCTCGCCCAAATCCATCGAAGTTCAATATGGTTAAAAAAATTAAAATTAATAAATAAATTAGGTAATAAGTTTTTGACTAAAATTGCAATAATCTTCGAAAGTATTAGTCCTACATAATGGACCTTTTTTTGTAGAGAATCGAAGTTAGCTAAGAAAAAAATTTCTATAGTACTTGAACTTTGATGGACTTGTGCGAGCCTAGGATATTGACCAAAAATTTTCACATTTCACACAGATTTTTTTTAGAGCATAATGAACCATATTTTTCCTATTACCAATCAAAATTCTAAAAAAGCGGAGTTTCGGCCCACGCCAATGTATGTACATTGGATCCTTGGCTAAAAACTTCTATGGTAAAACTGTCCCTTCTTTGCTATTTAAAGTCAATGAGCAAGCTCCTTCAATGGGATTTCTAGTAGAAATGATCAACGTCTAGCTATAAAGAGAATCGATGCTCAAATAATTAAAAACCTATAGGTCTGACCTTTAATTAGATAAGAATTACGTAACTACCTGTTATTCAAATGCTTATAAAAAAACGGGGTCCTTAAAAAAAAATAACAATATTCTGATCCGATTCGGCTGGCAGCCACGACTTTGAAAACAGAATTTTGTTCAAAATTAATTGTTTAGGCGTGTCTGCTAACACCAGGCGCCTAAATACATGCTATGTACTGCTGCATGTGCAAAAATTCCTTTATGCAATTTATGAAATTTTTGCACATGCACTTCTCAACTGTCTTGTAATTGAACTTTCTTAAGTTTTAATTAGATGGCACTTCAAAGTATGCTCGGCCTAGTCTGATGCATCCTTCGGACACTGCTTCCGGAGAATTTTGCGGACTCTGCATGGCTTACAACCATGCAGAGGTGGCAAACGAACTTTGGCATTGGCCACAGTGCCTACCCACCATTTCTGAACCAATAAATATTTTTTTTATATAAATACATACATGTAAACAAACTGGTCTCCCCTCCCACTGAGTTATTCAATAATAATCTATTCTCCATATCCACCTATTTAGCTCGCTATAAGCACAAATTTTTCAAGGCAGTCACAGAAGAAAGTATTAAAACTGAATTACAAAAACTAAAATCGAAAAGTGCTGATAAAGTTACAGGTTCTCCAAATTCTGAAACAACAAGACATATTTATTTGGTTTGGCTTGTAAGCGCTGTTTAAACAACGATCTCACCATTATGCTAGATTCTAATTGTTTTTTTAAAATACTTGACATGCGCATTCGCATCCGCGGATGTTAGCTGTTAGATATTCGCATCCGCATTCGCATCCGCGGATGTCTAAAATTCCACATCCGCAACATCCCTAATCTACACTATCGATCTCACCGTATTAGTACACTTCAACTCATAATTACACTTATTTTCTGTATCCTCTATCTTGATACACACATTTTCGCTTAAATCTTTTTTATATTCCTCACTACTATCGCTGATGTACCACTTCGCAACTCTTCATTAATATTCTGAATTTTTTTACACAACAATATGATTTACACTCATTTTTGGCTCTCGAAATTTTAATGTTATCTTTAGAAATCAAAATCATCTGATTCGCTTGAAGGAAATATCTACCTAGAACTACATCATATCCGATAGACTCATTGGCAACCACGAACAATTTAATATCAATCTTTTTTGTCTCAAAATGAACATAACACCAAATCTTACCAAACATTTGTAGCTTGCTTTTATTCAATCCAAAGTAAGATACAGAAAAAAATTCATCAAATTTAATTTTATTCGGCAAAGAAGGTCTTTTGATAAAACTGATCAGGCCCCTGAGTCTAATAGGCGTTCTACAAATAAATCAACATTAATATAAGATCTTACAGAAAATCTCAAATATCTTACATAAGGATCTTCGTCGTCGACAACATGTACGACTTTCTTCCTGTCAAGGCAAGCTGCCACCCGATGCTCCTTGGTTCCGCGACTGTAGCACGCACCCATCTCACGCTTAGGTTTCTTACACACACCAGCCATGTGGCCCAGTGAGTTGCAATTATAGCAGCGTACTTCTTTCTGCGATTTTATTTAGCGCAAGGTACGTCCCTCCAGCTCCATACGTCCAAAAGCTTGCAATAGTTGGGTTTTGGTGTTGTAACAATAGATATATGCCTGTACACGTAACTGCTCGTCGGGGATGCCCTCGATGATGTGGTCGATTAGTTCAGCTTTTTCTATTTTTAACCCCTATTTAATGCAATTTTATCGTTGTTATATTTTAAAAATCTTCTCCAACTTGCCACTTACGCGCCTTAAATTTGTTTCGCAAAATCATTTTGTTTTGATGCGGCGCGAATACACTTCTCATTTCTCGATAAGCGAATTTATGCTTTCAACCCAAAACGTCGGTTTTGAGTGCAACCACGCTTGGGCTTTGCCTTTGATACGGTTTGCCTTTAATGCCCGCATTGCATTTTCGCTTAAATTGTATACATCACCTTTGCTTTTTAGCTGTTGGACCCAAACGTCGAAGTTTGCATTTCCATCGTACTCCGGTAACATATCCTTCACTACATATAATGGTATTACCCCTACGCCACATTCGCTTTCAACACTAACGCAATTTATTGCAATGTCAACGCTGTTGCTTGCTGGGTTAATTAACTGCGTTGGCGAAGTTCGCTACGCTGCCACTGTCTGCTACAAAACTACCGCCACTCGCTATATTGCCGTCCATTGCATTGCTCTGCCATCGCTTTGGTCACTGCATCGCAAGGGACAGTAGCTTCGTTGCTGATTTATGTATTAACTTGAGTCAGTTTTGTTGTCAACCACTCGTTTTCCTTCACAAGCAAATCATTCTCTTTCTTCAGCGCTTCTGTAACCATAATTGCTTCACTCGTGTCGAACTGTTGTTCACGTACAAGCGGTCCTTGTAAATTGTCTGTTACTGGACCATCAACGCCAACCTCATCTTCGATGATTTCACTTACGCTTGGGCACTCCATACGCTCATTTACGGGTATTCCACTTATTCTGACCGTCATTGCTGCTTTAGTGCCATAAGTAAACCTTATACTTAATATCCTCTCAGTGGCTTCGTTTCAGCGTGGTATTGAAAAAACAAAATTACATATTTTTCGAAACTGGGAAACGTACCACTATTTAAAGACTTGGTCCATATTTCCTCATGGCTTAAACTACTTTTTTCAACTGCGCAAAAACTTTGAAACGCTAATAATTCGCTAAAAAGAGTATCTAATGGCGATTCCGTTTCTACAAAAAATGTTGCCTTCTCATCACCCTCTTCTTAATATTTGTGCGTAGAGGGCAAAGAGAAGATTGCATTTTTCGGTAGAAAGGAAATCGAAATAACACATCGAGATTTCTTGTATGCAAAACTCTTTTAAACTGAGGGAAATAATGCATACTAAAAATGAATATTTTACATTTGATTATCGTTTAAAATTGTTCGTATTTAAAAATATTTTCGTACCCGAATTTAGCACGTACTTATTTGAATTACCACATGTGAATATGTATATGTAAGTGTACATACCCTGCAGCATGGGCGTAGCGAGGTAGGGGCGGGGGGCCCGAACCGCCCTCTAAATTCCAAATTTTTCCCTATATATTCAAAAATATCATCAGGAAATGCTAGCTCGAGTCTGAGTCGTCGGGCAGCCCTCCCATCCGAGATCAAAGGTGCTGTCTCAGATGAAGCCAGTGTAAGGTCAGCAGTTATAAAAGTTTATCCTAAGTGAAGTTTATTGTAAGTGAAAACTTACATATCTGTAACAGGCGGAATTCCCCTACGTTTATAACTGCTGCCAGGGAGGAGGTTCTTGACCTTACGCCGGCTTCATCTGAGACAGCACCTTTGATCTCGGATGGGAGGGTTCTGAGCGAACACTCATTTTCTGATCATAAGTATATTCAATTCTCAATGTTATTGTGGCTTATTAACATTTTTTTTTTAATATTTTTATTGAGCTTTGTTCCACGATTGATTATTAGGAAAAATTGAAAAAGCAACAAAGTCTAAGCGGTGCAATGGCAAACCCCCGAGTGTATTCAACCACGAACAACAGCTTCTCGTAAAAATAAAATCCCCGTTCGGATTCGGCGTAAAACTGTTGGTCCTTCCGCTTTGTGCGCCAACATCAAGGCGCACGCCACAAATCAGAAAAGAAGCTCGGACAAACACTAACGAGGTCTTAATGTTTGTTTCTAAAAATCCTGATGTTCAAATTTACACGGGAACTGCGGGATTTTAAATGAATCAATAAACAAGACATACATATATGTTGGTACAGGAATATATTTTTAAGATAACAATTGTATACACCGTCAGACTCGCAGTCATCTGAGGTATCCAAGCTCATATCTATATTTTCTGATCGCAATTCCGCATCCGCATTAACAACAGTTGATAATAAAATAATGGCATCTGACGACAGTTTATGATTTTGTTTTGGTGGGTTTAAACAGGGTCCGAGGATGCAAGCAGCCGATTTTTTTAATATCCTTATTCCTTGACTCTTGGGCTTCTTAGGAAAGTTGCCCAATTGGCAGGGTTGCCCATTCAATAATGAGAGGCCCTTGGATGATCACTCTAATATAGTAGTACTTTCTGACATCATTTAAATTCTAAAAACATCCAATCTTTAAAACATCAAAATCTTGACAGAAATAATTTTTTACATAATTTAAATCTTTTAAACATAAAAAAAATTAAGAATCGCGTATAAAAACTGATGTCCAAACTACAGTGGCGGCTTGTGGCAGGTGGTTTTAACCAAGGTGGCTGGGAAAAACTTCAATATATATGAAAAAGAAAATTAGACCCCCCATCTCGACCACTCTCGTAACTATTTTCCTAATCCATCATAATGAGTAAACAAAAAAAAAATCAATGCGTGAATATCTATGTCTTACGTCAGTTTTTAGATGGCGTGACAATGAAAAAACATGTTTTACATACTCTAGATTACAATGTCCATGAGCGGATGCTTGAAAACTGTTATTTTTTTTTTAGATAATACCACGATTTTAACAACGACGAAAACTCTAATTTACGAAAAGTTTAGAGCGAATTTCTAGCAACAGTCACTTCGATCTCCTGTAACACTAAATGCCTTAAGAGAATCGACTTGTTGTCTCATAACGATACGCAGTAGAGCCCTCCTAACAATACAAGATGGTTATGCATACGAATGCACCAATTTTTTTTTGGACTTTTGGCCAGGGTTTTCCAAAAATTGGCCACTGTGCATTGGTACTGAAAAAAGGAACAATAACAGGCGTTCGAAAATCTCAAGCAGCTCATAGTATCCGAACGTGTTCTGGTACACTATAGCTCAAAGGTGCCGCTGGTGGTAGTTTGTGATGCGTCACCATATGGCATTGGCGCTGTTCTCAGCCACCGCATGCCTGAGGGGTCTGAGAGGTCCATTGCATTTTACTCTAGAACCTTATCAAAGGCAGAGCGGAATTACGCCCAAATCGACCGCCAAGCTGTAGCGTTAATCGCTGGAGTGAAGAAATTTCACGACTACCTTTATGGGCTTTATTTACTCTGGTTACCGATCATCGGCCCCTATTGGGTATCTTCAATACGACCAAGCCCGTTCCTAATGTGATATCATCGCGAATGCTTCGACGACGAATTTTCCTTTATGCGTTTGATTTTGAAATCGCGTACCGTTCGGGAAATAAGTTGGGGAACGATGACTTTTTGAGTCGATTGCCATTGATAGATGAGCAACGAACGATTAAGGAAGCTGTTCTGATGATAGAAATGGTCAACAAGCCCATAGTAGACGCCAAACATATCGCAGTTCAAACTGCCAAAAATGCGGACTTGGCAAAAGTTCTCAGCTGGGCGTTAAGGGGGTGGCCACCTAACATGAGCCGATCGGACAAGCTGTATCCCTTTTATGTTCGCCGACAAGAAAACCAATAATTTATATGAAAAACCATTTTCCAAAACAATTTAACATTTATTGCACAAGCAAGTTGCAATTATTTCCTGAAAGCTATTTGAGTAATTTCAGTTTCAGTTACACCTTGTAATTTTTATTGCAAATCTGCAAAAAGGACTTTCTGACTCTTTACACGGGAAACTAGACTTTTGA
>NW_023458559.1:418263-421425 GCF_013731165.1 Rhagoletis pomonella | reverse complement strand
AAAAAGAGCTAGCATTGCCACGTTTAACCACACCTTTAGTCTGGTAAACTATGTATGTTTATCAACAGCTGATTCGAAGCTTTTTTTTCTGTAAAAAAAAATAAATTGTAACAAAAAATTAAAGGACTTTTATTTACTCCAATGCGTTATGCCTTTCGGCAGTGGGTGGATTCAAAATTGGATGAATATCGTACAGCTGATTGCAGTTTACCAGCTACTAGAAAAATTATCAAGCTCCCACCACGGTAACCGGTAAACCGATACTAAAATAATTTTACACAAACAAAAGAAATGGGGGAAAATTTACCGCAAAACTCCACAGGCAAACACCGATGGCCTACCAACAGTCATTTTGACGAGCAGTATGATTGCAAGTCAGACAACATTCTCTCAATTTCGGTGTTTAAGAACATTTAAAACTTAAAAAAACTTGATGAATAACTTCCTAAAACGTTATCATAAATAATCTAATAGGGAACAGATTCTTATTTTGATTTAATATTAATATTTCATCGATGTTACCACCAGCACGCTTTCTTTCAAGTGAAAATATGGCTATCAAGCTATCAAATTGCCTGCAATAGATGTCAAGCAATAAGCGCTGACATATATTGCAGGCCATGAGAAATAGGCGGTGTCCATGGGAAACATATTTTGTGACATGGTTATCACGACATTGGCGTTTTCCTTTGGAAACAGGGCCTGACCGAGCGCCGAATTACCGAGTACCAAGCCCAAATTTAAGTTATTGAACATAGCGAAGAAAAGTGCAATGCTATGATATTGTTCGTTTATTCACTTTGTGACGTTTTTCGTCATGGACCATGAATCACAATACATGAAACTTCGTTCAGTGAACGACAATGAACTTTTGGATGTACGTTGCCACAGGCGCACGACATGTTTTGTTATGCAGACAAATTTACAGATTTTGTTCATTTGTATTTGGAAAAGTATCAAAATTGAAAAAGAAGTATCTCTTCAAAATTCATCGAAAAATGTATCACTTTTGATCCACTTGGATCAAAACGGTCACACTGGTCACGACAATGCTCATGCGCCAGTTCATTGGTGGGAAACAACAAAAAAATCCACGGTCACGCCTCCATGTTGATTTTGCTGGCCCGTTCCAAGGTAAGATTTTCTTCAACGTTGTAGATTCGTTCTCGAAGTGGCTTGAAGTTTTCTTGGTTTCTTGGCCAAGTAAACCAAGAAATCAAGAAATGGACCCATATCATATGCAGTTTAGCTGGACGACGATTCGCGTATCATAAAAATCTAGAACAGTTAAGAATTCGACATGTAGCTGAACGGGGTGATGACTTAGCTCTCCTAAACCAAAACTCTATAGACACAGAAACCTCATCGGAATCGGGGTCTGCAGCGATGGGTGAGAGTAGTGCATCCTCTCCACTTCAACAACAATCCAATTCAGAGGGTTCTTCGCAGCATCGGTCGTCCCCCTCCACCGCAGCAGATAGTTCGACACCACTGGATGAAAGCATCTCATCAGACGGTTGCGCTCCACGACGATCCAATTGTAACGTCCGCCAGATTTTAATAGCGTTTCTAGGCGTGCGGATTATTACCAAAAAATCCCGAGAGGTGTTTGGGTCGAAGTAACCGGTTGAAACCAATTGTAATCGATAGCTTACACAGAAATACATTTACCCTTAATTTTAAACAAGATTTTACTGATGCCTTCATGTTGAAAATGCCAAAAAACCTGATTTTTAACAGCGGCAAATTTTTTCGAAATTTTAAATTAAACTTGCTATATCTCACACATTTTATTATCGATTGATTTTAAATTTTTACACAACAAACTAGATACTATTCTGAAGAAACTGAGTTTAAGCATATTTCTTAATACTTATTAAAAACAAAATGGCGGATTTTTAAACTTTTTTATAAAAATTACGGAGGTATTTTTTTCAGATGTAAATGTTGTGTTATAATGTTTGAACTTTCACGTTTGTTTAAATACACATTTATAGACGAATATTTAAGGAAGTTTTTGGGTAAGTTTGAGGTTTAAACAGCAAGTAGTTCCAAAGTTATAGCAATATTATCGTGATGCCAACGAGCGGGCACTCGCCCCTAGATGACAAATATGTTCACATAGCGCTTGAACAAGTAATTTTAAATGTAATATTAAATAAAATGTTGAAGTTCGTGAATTTTTCAGGGTTATAGAACTTATTAAAGATCTTCATAAAAATGAATCAAACTTAAAAAAATGTTCATCAAAATTTCAAAGTTTTTTTCAGAATTTTTAGAAAAATTTTCGCTATTCAGTTTTGCAGCCCATTCAATTTTAGTATAATAAAGTGTAAGTTTCAAATAGCTAAAAATTACTCCTAATTTGTTAGAATTTTTTTGTGGAGGGTGTTGCGCATTTTCTTTCATATAAAAATAGATTTGGTTCATGCTTTATATGGAAACAAATGCGCAACATCCTCGACAAAACCAATTCTAAAAGATCAGCGGTGGCCTTTAGCTACTTGAAACTTGCACTTTATTATACTAAAATTGAACGGGCTACAAACTACATAGCGAAAATTTTCCTAAAAATTCCGAAATTTTTATGGACATTTTTTCAAGATTAATTCATTTTGTTATAGAATGAGCTATATTTTAAATGAAAATTAACGAAAAAATTTATGATGGAAAACATTTGGAATATTGTGAAAAAAACTTAATTACGAATACTTCTGTGAGTGACTGTATATATATGTGGAACTACTTTTTTTTTTTTTTTTAAGTTGTTTATTTATTTGGTATTAATAATGTTATGTACTAAAATAAACAATAGTTTTAAGTATATAATACAATTATACAATGACTCTAGACGAGTTCTTTAGTACATGACGAGCTTCTTATAGATATATATAGTAACATTTTATTAATTGATGGTATTTAGATGTGTCTGCTTTAATTTGAAGCTTTTATAATATTTTATGATTATATTGCAGAGAAAAAAACCTGTAAAAACAGTGCATGATTAGCTTATTTTTAATAGAAGATAAAATGGTTTAAAAGGAAGTTATGTCGGGTATCCGGCATGAATTAGTGTTTACGATTGCGTATTGTTTAGCCACCAGCATTTTTTATTAATAGAAAGGGCTTCTATTTTGTCTATGGGGGAGATGTATGTATCAA
>NW_023458559.1:390015-408263 GCF_013731165.1 Rhagoletis pomonella | reverse complement strand
AGTTATTTAAGTTTTTCTTAAACCAATGTGTTGAGTTATGAATTACGAATCATGTCACGCATATGTACAACCTTTTAGGAGCTTATTTTATCGACTAGTATGTTTTGTAGACATCAGTCATTTTGTAACACACACATCTCTAAGTGAAATAAAGAAGAAACGATTGCCCCTCTACCGAAACAGCTTCTGAAGGAAAAACACGTGCTTTAACTTATTCGGTCCTTTAAAAGGCCCTACAAACGCATTGATTTATCGGCTAACTAGTTGACCAACCTACTTAACGAAATTCCCTACACACGCACCAACCAGTTGGCCGATTTCATTTGAGTGAGAGTTTTTGAACTGTGAACAACACAACAGCACTGGTAAACTTTCAAGCTACGCTAGGAATGCATCTCATTTTTATGTATTTGTTATTGCTACCGCCCCCGTTTTCATAAGTTAAACCCATTTTCACTAGCGAAACGAACCGAAAAACACATGTTAACGTTAATGCGCCTTTAAAAAAAATTAAATCGTCATTTTACGTTGCCAACTTGTCTACACACAGAGCAACAAGTTGACCAATCTGCATCAAAAATTTTGTGATTTTACTCCTACCTGACGAACAACTTAACGAAGGTTTGCCAACTTGCCTACACACGGCTTATTTACCACCAACTTCTAGCGGTTGGCCAGCTGGTTGGCCGATAAATCGATCCGTGTGTAGGGCCTTTAAGTTGCTATATCGAGATTACCTCCACATTGCATTAAAGAGGCGAACCGGCATTTTATCATCATCATCAACTGGTTGCCAACCGGAGAGTGGTCCTTCAAACCGGATCGTTTTTATTTGCGGAACATAAGAATTTTCAAGACTGACTCCGTTAATGTGTCGTCATTAACCTCAAGTCTCGTGCCACGCTGCATCACACTCCCTTTATGGATAGTGTTGAATATAAAACAGTTGGGAGTATTAACGGATTGTAGAGGTGAGTGGTTTTAAACATATTCTATTGGCAAGAATTTTTAATAGTATGTCTGACGACGATTCACTGGCTGATAAGTCAGTCAACATTACTGAACAAGGGCAATTGCTTACTGGAACGATTGCGTCGAGAACGCCCAAACTTCGACAGAGATGGTCCGAGTCGACGTTCTGAGGGGCAATTTATGACTCGTCTTAATCGAATCGCCCAATCTCTGCAGACATTTAATACAAAACATCGCATTTTGGTTCGCTTGAAGTTATCTTGCGAGGATGACTATTTCAAAAATGTTATTTTTGGGCTTTTCAATCAGAGCATACAGGTATCATCGACCATATCGAAACTGTATTTGATCGACTATTCCCCGACCGCCACGCAACAACAACCACTCAGTCGACTTCAACCCTACCTTCTTCAACAGCCGAAACCACGAACACAATCATACGAGAGTTTCACACAGATTCCTCATTTAGGCCCCCTGAATTGTAAATTCAAAAAATTTTATGGTGAGCCTACAGAATGGCAAGCATTTTATGCAGCATTCCAGACAATCCAAACGAATTCGAAACTTTCAAAACATCAGAAGTTCGTTTATCTTTTAAGTAATTTTTAACACCAAACGTAACCTCATCCAATGCCCATTTAGATGTTACAGATAACACCTATGACAAAGCCTTGGAAGACCTTAAAGATCGCTATAGCAATGAGCAAGTTTTATTCACTGCGTTCATGAAGAAATTTATGAACTTGTTAACGCATTCTCAACGGGAATCTGCTGTTGAGTTGAAGTCATTGTACGACTCTGTACGCCCGTGTGTGGTTCAGCTGAAAAATCTGAAGTTCTATAACTCAAAACTCAGAGTTTTTTGCATTTCATTTACTTGAAAAACTTTCACCAGCTACGCGTCTCGATTTTGAAAGGCATCGTAAAAAACCGAAGAAAGTTGTAAAACTTCAACCCTTGCTGGATTTTATTAAATCGACTTTTCTCATTGCTGATGCTGCCGCACACACAGCCCACAATATTGATTCAAAGTTGTCCTATTCAAAGTCAAACAAATCATTTGCTAAGTTACAAGATCGAAAGGATATACGAAATATGCATGTCTCCAAAAAATCAATAGTTTGTCCAATTGACACCTGTAGGGGCGCACACGTTCTCCGTAAATGTCAACAATTCTCTCCAAGTATAACCATAGGATCAACGTCTTCGAATGAGGGTCACGTACCGACGTACATAGGGGTATTTGCCGATTTATGCGGCCAAAAGTCGAATTTTCCAAACGCACTTTTTTCTTTTTTAACTGAATATAGGGTCGGCCGCTGTGGTGTAGTGGTAAGCAGTGCGCGCTTTCACTTATCAGCACCTGGGTTCAAACCCTGGTCAAAGCAACATCGCAAAAAATATAGAAAAAGGTTTTTTCTTAACAGCGGTCGTCCCTCGGCAGGCAATGGCAAACCTCCGAGTGTATTTCTGCCATGAAAAACAGCTTCTCATAAAAATACAATCGCCGTTCGGAGTCGGCGTAAAACTGTAGGTCCCTCCGCTTTGTGTGACAACATCAAGGCGCACACCACAAATCGGAGGAGAAGCTCGGCCAAACACTAACATATGTGTAAGCGCCAATCTATTATTATTATTATAGGGTGAAGAGAATATAATTCTTGACTAGATTCCGTTATTTTTTAATCCCTTTTTGCTTTAATTCGCTCGCAACGTTCTGTCAAAGTGCCGTGTTGATAATTGTTTATTTGGTTTTTAGATGTGTTTAATACAAGCCGAAGTTGTAAAAATCTGCTTTAAATCATGTGTTCATTTTTTAAATTATATTAAATTAGATAATTATAAACCAGAGAAATACCATATAATCCAAAGTTTAATACAAATATAATATGAACTGGTACCGGCAGAGCTACAAGGAAAAATGGCGTATTTTTGCAAATTTTAATGCATTAGAGAAATGAACTACAGTCATAAAGTTATGTAAGACCACATAAAAAAGTTTGGAGATTTGCAGGGAGAAAATAGTTGTCAGTACATTTAGAAACAAATTCCCCTCTTAAGGGTAAGTTATAGTAAAAATTTGCGAATAAGTTTTTAAGGCAGTAAAATCGTACGATTTTTTTCTCAAACTACATATATGTATGGCTGACTTCCAAAACGTATCAATACATTGTTTGGAAACTGTTATACTGCGGTATTCAAACTGTTTGTATATGCAGAGTTGCGACACATTGCAACCTTATACATTGCATATTTTAAATACTCAGTTTATCAATGAACAATTTTTCTGAATTTTCCATTTTTAAAACAGCAATGGTAACCAAAAACAAACGAAGCATCAATTTTATTTCTGATGCTCTGATAGCTCTAGCGATGCGTTTCGATAACTTTTCGAATGCGTTTTGGAAAAGTACACATTGTCAACATTTTGTAGTTAGGCGTTATGGGACATTATACTTTGTACGTATGCAAAGAAATTTACGTTTTGGAAGTCAGCCTATGTATCTCATTACTTTAAACCAGAGGTGGGCCGCTTCGGCAGAGCATTTTTGTAGTGTGCGTGCGAATAAGTCCCCTGCAGGAAATGTATCTAACTATAAGCAAACATTAAGTTGATTAAAAAGGAGCCACAAGTTACTTATTATCTGTATATTTTCTTTGACGAAAGCTAACTATATTTCTATGGCGATGACCGCGAAATAGTCAAGGGTGGTTTACCTCTGCATTAGATGTAGTCAAGGGTGGTTGCCTCTGCATTTGATGTAACTAACTTGTAGCTAACTACTTTTGGACATAAAATATCAATAGGAAAAACATTTTGAATTTCGAAAAAACTGACTTCAGATTCCTAATTAGCAACCCCAGAAACCCCCTGGTAACAAGTTCCAACCCATGACAATGCGTAAATCGTTCAGTATCCACGTTTTAATTTTACTAGTGTCTTTTCGAGAGCATATTTTCGGGAACTAGACCCATTCTAATTGTCCAAGACAGGTGTATAATTAAGGGAAAGTTCCCCAATAATACCAGAGTAATTATATGTAAAAACCACATTTTTAGCTGCATTTTAACATGCCAAGAAAATAAAAAAAATTGAGAACATCAGCGTTTTTATAAAAAACCGGCCAGCGTGACCTCTAAGAAAACTTTTTTTTCAAAACAAAAAAACACGTTTCTCTTTTTTTTTATCACAAATAACAATAATTTGAGGTTGCGTTTATGAATTTCCAAAAAAAAATTTTTTTTGAACCACTCAAATCGCAAACGTGCTAAGTCCATTTTTTTTTTTTTCAGGAGGGACAAAAAACCGTCTAACTTTTTTTGATGTCAATATTTTTCTAATCTGTAAATACAGTTTTATTCCTTAGTTCGTCTTGTTTTAGTACCAATAATAGGCCAATTTCAAAATAAAGCTGTTGCAAACTTATAGGCTCTTTTTGGACTTACCGCATTTTCTCTTTAAGATTTTATTCTTTTAATGTGGACTTAGCACATTTTCTATCAACCTTTTTTCCATTATTTTTTATTGTTAAAAGATTTAATTGTTTATTTTAAATATATTTTATTGTTTTAAAATGATTTATAACCTAATACAGTTCTATTTCATTGTTATTAACAAAAATAACTATTTTAAGTCGTAAATTTATGTACCATCTTTAAAAGAAAATAATTAAAAGCAAGTAAAGAGGTATAAGTTTGGGCGAAACTGAACTTTATATACCCGGCGCAGGTGTCAAATACTTTCGTAAGCAGGGGCTTTTTTCCCGATTTCAAACGTTTTCGATAGTATCCTGAGTTAAACTCAATGCAATAATTGAACCACGTTTAGTAGAAATCGCTAAAGTGGCTACCGAAATACACCTTGTAGTCATAAAGTGGGCGGTGTCACGCAGTCTTATTTATTGTTAAGAGATTATTGTAAGTATTAACTTGGAGTAAATTAGCGTCTTCAGTTATTAAAATTAGAGTTTCCGTATTTCTGAAATTTACCGTTAGATATACGGGAAGCGAATGTAATTTTGGTCCGATTTGAATAATTTTCAACGAATTACTTTTCCGTACCAGGTTTATTAAGTGCACCGAGTTTGGTAGAAATTGATAAATCGGTTACCGAGTTACACATTTGTGGTCATAAGTGGGCGGCGCCATGCCCATTAGCCAAAAATGTATCATAATCTAATTTTCTGCTGAGTGGTTACCGCGATCATCGATTTTAAGTGAATTAGATTTTCAACAGATTTCTTAGCTCGATCCTAAATAAGTCTCGTACCGAGTTTGGTGAATGGGCTACTGAGATACAGTATTTCATAATAGGTGGGCGGGGTCACGCCCATTTTCCAAAAATTACACAATAATATTCTTTAAAAAAATTCTACTTCACATACTAATTTTGAACAATTTGCATCCAATATTTACTGAAATATCGTAGTTTTTGCATCTTTAGAAAATACCTTTATATCGGAAATGGGCGTGGTTACATTCCGATTCGCCCATTTTTAATACCAACTTACCTTGGATAAAGGGCAACCTACATACCAAATTTCGTTGAGATATCTCGAGTTATCGTGTACACGGACAGACGTGTATATATATTTTTTTTATTTTTTTGGACTTAGCACATTTGTGTACCAATGCATAACAACAAGTAAAAACGACATTACGGTAATTTTCTTTTTTGGTATTGATGTATTTTCAGTTATGCTATCTTACTGCATCAAAATCTCGATTTACATAAAAAGCGGACTTAGCACGTTTGCGAACTAAGCCAACGATATATATTTGATGGAATTTTGTATGCAGATACTGTTTTTAATTTTAAGGGTATCCACGTATTCGAAATTATTTATGATTATGATATCAATTCTAAGAAGGCACAAAAGATTCACTAAAAAATGAAAGTTAAAAGACATTTAAAATAAAACAGCCTACTATATACTATACTTAGTTCGATTAGTGTATGAAATTTCTGCGTGTTATATAAGGTGCAAATTATTTCAATAAAACTCAACATAATGGTTACTCCGCATAGTGATTTTTTTATTTCATATGTTATTTTGATTTGATTCAAAGGCGTTTTGGATGGTACCCTTAGCGTAGTAGTTCATCCAGGTGGCAAACCATCTCATGTACCATATCCATATTGTTAAAATTAATTTAATAATAGTTTCAAACTATAACCTTATTAAACTTTTCAGTCAGACACCAATATTGTTATACATATTTCAGGTATCCAATTCCCTTGAATTAAAGTGGAATTTAATTTACAAACAGATCGTAATTCTCCCACATGTTGTTTAGAAATAAAGCCTTTTCAAAAACATCTCGATTGATACCCATATTGTAGTATTCATTTAACTTAATTGCATTTGTTTTTTTAGCAGGTGGAAACCCTTTTTATGTTCTAACCTAGATATAAACCTCCTCCGCGGCGATATGAATACGTAGGTATCAATGTTTCCACAATCGGACTCGATACTATGAAGTCTGTCGATGTCAAACTTCAAGCAACTTTATTTTCGTTGTTTTGGTCGAATACTTTGACATCCTCCCACTCTATTTACATGATTTGAAACATTTACAATTTTAAATATTGTAACACGTCGTTTCTAAACATTTTGAGTTAAAATTTTCATAAAATTATTTTGGCCGCCTAAAGCGGTCGAATACGACGGTCAGCCCCCAAATCGTAGCAAACAATTTAGTCCATACAAATTCAACGGTTCTTCTTTCGACAGCAATTGTAAAGGTGGTCGACGCTTTCGGTCAACACATACATCTTCGCGCACTGATCGACAACGGTTCACAACAATCAATTATAACAGAGCGTGCAGCTTCCCAGCAAACACAGTCTCTAACGTTAGAGAAATTTGAATTTCTGCATTAGATAACTAGGGTAATTCCCTAATCGTTCTCGGGTCGATGACGAAGTTAGAGAACTACATTAGAATTCGATTCGAGAACGATTAGAGAAACAATTCAAATAAAATAAATAAGCAATATTCCAAATTAATGAATTATAATTTATTTTTAAGCTCAAATAATTCATTATTATTTTATTGCGAATACATTTAATACAAATTTCGCAAACAATTTTTTATTTTTTATTTATAATTTTATTTAATAAAGAAAAACAGCAGTTTGAAATTCACATTCGCATCCCGTTAGAGATCAACATTAGAATTCGATTAGAGAATTAATATTTTCTCGAGTCGAGAACTATGTCCCATTTATGTTGAGATCGCTATGATTCTCAATAGTTTTTCGAGTCGTTCTCTAACGTTTCAGATTGGAGAATGTGGCTAGTTCTCCAATCATTCTCTAATCGATAACTAACCTCAATGTTTGCTGGGTTAGCGATTGAAGTTGGAATTTATTCCATTTTGCATCGGTTACCATCCAATTGGTGAAAATCAATACAAGATCCCGGATAAAGGATCAAAGCTCAACATCTACTCGGTCGTAAATCCGGGATTCAATTTCATTTCGAATTTTACTGTGCTTCCATCAATTACATCTGAGCTGCCCTTGTACACCTTGAAGGTCAAGTCGAACCCACATTTTGCGACTCCAGGCCAAATCGACTAGCTATTGACTGGGGATGTCTATGGTCGAATCATTGAGGAGGGGTTACGCAGGGGTGAATTTAGGGAGCCTGTCGCTCAGTGCATGAAATTAGGATGGATATTATTTGGGGAATTGCTCCAACAAAACCACGTTCATACATCTCCATTAACTGGTTGCTCCCATTTTTTTCAGCCCTTCAAATCAGCGAATATCTCACAAAGGAGGTACCTCCGACCACGAGGTTGTCTAAAGAAGATGAATGAACCGAAAGGGTTTTACGAACAAACTACCACCCGTCAACCAGATGGAAAATTTATGGTACGACTACCATTTAAATCATATTTTGATTCCTCAATCCAATTGGGCTCGTCGTGCGATATGGTCCTCAAACGTTTCCAATCGCTGCAACGGCGATTAAATAGTGACGCAACTTTCAAGAAAGCATACTTTGCAGTCTTCAATGAGTAAACAGATGAATCACGTCACTCGTTCAACAGCCTTAAGGCCGGTCCACATAGAACTTTCGCGTTGGCTTTGGCGTTGGTTTGACAGAACGCGCGCTAAAAGTATGCTTGTTACAATGAACGCTTGGCAGCGAATGCTTGGGCCACTAAATTAACATACTAACGACAGATAAATTAATATTTCATATAATTGCATTAAAAACGATATTTCTTCCGCGCACTTGATTAAAAACGCCAACGCAACGCCAAAGTTCTATGTGGACGGGCCTTTAGAGTTTCTTTGATATACACTCACAGTTTGAACTTTGCTCGAGTTTTTCTACAAGTAACTTGTGGAACAAACCTAATATCGAGGGCTTGTATTCAATAGCCTCTATCTGCAATTTTCATAAAAACAATTTTGTGATGTTAGAACCCTTCTGGGTCTTATTTGTCATCACTGGTGCTAATTCTGAATTTGTAATTTAAAAGTAAATTCTTCTGTCAAGCGTGATACAAAGTCAGCATTAACATCATCGAGGACAGTTAAGTCTTAGGTGGATTTTTATATTAGAATCGCATTTTTGTGAAAAATGCAGATAAAGGGTATTGAATATAAGCCCTCGATATGTTGGAGGTTTACTTATTTAAAAAGAGGGCTGACTTTTTTTTGTCGGGTGTTGCTAGCTATCTCGAAAATAACTTTCAGTTTAATAACAACAAATTTGAATATTCGAATGGCGTTTGCCTATAACTTACAATTCTTTTTTCACAATTTACTCACATTGTAAAAGAGTTTTGCATACAAGATATAGAGTTAGATAACCTTTTTAGCGAATTCTTAGCCTTTCAAAATTTTTGCGTAGTTGAAAAAATTAATTTAAGCCATGAGGAATTATAGATGAAGTCCTTAAATAGTGGTACTTTTCCACAGTTTGAAAAAATATGTAATTTTTTTTTTCAATACCACACTCAAACGAAGCAACGGAGAGGATCTTAAGTGCAAAGTTTTCTTAATGGAGCAAAGAAAGAAACCGGTTTCTTATTAAAATTTTTTAAAGTGAACTTCATATTAAAAGTAGTTTTAAAATGAAAAATATAGAATTCTGTGAATATTTATACACTGAAGATGGAAATGATATCATTATTGCTATTCAAAAACGTCACAAATATAAAGTAATGTCTATAATGATGTGTACACTCATGTTAAAATTAATAACACTTTTCTTATGAACGATATTTTATTTATATACGAAAATATTGTTAAAAACAACTACTCTGGGGTTTTAAAGTTTTATCGATACCTACATTCATAATTTTGCTTTGAAGAAAAATGTACTGAAAAGTACTGATTTTTTTAACATGAAAAAGTCTAACGTACTGATTTCGCGCATAAAAAATCTGGCAACCCTAATAATACATCAAATGGCATTTCATTTTAGTAATTTTAATACAGTAATATTTCAATACAATTTTTTTAAATCCTTCGCGTGTACTTCTTTTTCTCAACTAAAATTTTCTAATTTCTAAAGATTATTCAACTGGTTTGTCTTATTTTGACATTGCACTTTTGTCTTAGGAATGTAGTTCTTATTTTATTGCTAAATGGGAAGGATTAAAAATGAGGGCACCTTCTTGGCACTTTTATTTTTTTATTTGGCACATTTTGCCACTTTTTTATTAACTCATAGGTAAGGATAGTTGGCAGCCCTGGTCTTTTTGTTGTGCCAGTATAGGGCAACTGAAAACCCAGTAGTCAGTTGAGGAGTAGCTTACCCAGTAGGACTGTACCTGAAGTAGTCCAAAAGGAACCATAACTGGTATTAGGATTCATTTATAATTTTTTTCGAACTTTCAAACTTTTTCTTTATCTTAATTTATTTTGGAAGCTTTACTGTAGTTTTTATTTCGTTTTTTATTTGGATTCTTTAGTTAGATTTTTTTCGGATTTTTGATTTTGAATTAAATTTTTGCGTCGTTGAATTTTGCTGTTTATTTTTGAATCATGGAGATTAATAGATTGTCTCAAGTGGAGTTGGCGTACGAGATGGAGGCTCGGGACCTCTCGGTAGCGTCAGTAGAATCTATGCGGAAGTCATTGCGGGCGTCTAGGCTTTTAGAGCGAAGAGGGTCGGTGGACCTCTTCCAAGACTATCCTTTTAGTTTGAAAGGGGATCATGCCGCGGTTGACGCCAAGGGTGAGGATATTGAGAAACTGATGGGCGAAATAGTTAAGGGCGAAGGCGCCGACCGCGGTCAAAGCTATGACTAAGCTTGAATTGTGTTTGTCGCGGATCGGGCGCGCGAATCCGAGCAACGACACGGAGATGAACCAGCAGATGGAGCTGAAGAGCAGATTGCTACTACGCTTGGCCTGCAGGAGGCAGGCGGTGAGAAAGACGAACCAGAACGAACGGAGGATCGGGAGCGAGATACAGCGGTGGTACCGGTAGCAGCACCAGTCGTGGCGGGAGGTCGTACGAATGTGTCGAGCCAGTCGGGGCTCAAAAGATTGACAACTTGTCGAAGTGGGGCGTGTACTTCGACGGCGAGAAATCGGGCATGTCGGTCCACGCATT
The DNA here is from genome assembly GCF_013731165.1 of Rhagoletis pomonella. Lineage (NCBI taxonomy): Eukaryota > Metazoa > Arthropoda > Insecta > Diptera > Tephritidae > Rhagoletis > Rhagoletis pomonella. Next base: position 397,705 of record NW_023458559.1, on the reverse strand, counting down.
TTTGGAGAGGGTCGACGAGTTGAGCGAGGCACGCGGTGTGCCCAGTGCTCAACTCTTTCGCGGTGCAGTTGATTTGTTTTCGGGAAAGCGCTTTTATGGTTTAGGTCGGTTGGGCGTTCGTTTGGTATTTGGGATTAGTTGGTTAGGGAGTTAAAGTTTTAGTTTTTGCCTCCAACTACGACGACTTGTTGATGGACGAGATTAGGAGGCGGACTCAGGGTACAAGTGAGTCCATAGGTGCATATGTCGTAGCGATGAAGATAATGTTTGGCAGATTGCAGGAGCCGTTATATGAAAGTAGGATGTTAGGAATTATTAGGGCGAATATTCTCCCGTTTTACCAAACCCAGTTGGGACTAGTTACCCCGGGGCCAGTGGCGGAACTAGTCGCGTTAGGTAGGAATTGGAATCGGTTAGCTCGTCGGTTGAAGCTTTTGTCCCCCCCAACGAGTCACAAGGCCAAGGTTTCAGCAGACTGTAGAAAGGGGCGGTAGGCCCGGGGCCATGTACCGGAACTGCCCGGTGTGTGCAGCGAAGCCGAATGGTGCCCAGGGTACCCAGCGTAGCCCGGGTGGAGGTGTTAGGCGGAACCACAACCCGTTTAGGTCGGAGCCTAAGTCGGAGTCGAAGTCAAATAGTAGGGCAAATAATTGGTAGAATACAAGGTCGAATGTTAGGTCGCAAAAGAAGTCGGGGAACGGGAAGTAGAGCCTGGGACAGCAGTTAGTACTCCTGCTAACTCCCAGCTGGCTAAAGTAGGTTGTTGTGGTGCGAATATTGGAATTTTTTTGGCGGCGGATGACTTCGATAAGCGTCCGTATTTGGCCATACAAATTTTTTGTTAATTTTTTCGAGCGATGTTGGATTCTGGAGCGACGAGGACAGTTGTTGTAAATTCGGATGGAGTATTTTGAGTTCTTGGCGCATTAGGGTGTCTTCTTTACCCAACTCTTTAAAAGTGACTTTGGCGGTTTGAGGCCATATTTCCGTTTTAGGTTCTGTTTCGCTGCCAATCGAGGTGGAGGGGAAGTCGGTCCTCCTGGAATGCCTCGTAGTTCCCGGTTTGCCTCAGAGACTTATCCTTGGTGTCGATAGTTGGACCAAGGCAGGTATCATTCCGGATTTGATGAAGATAAGGTGGAGCTTTTCCCAATCGGAGCAGGAGTCGTTGGCGGCGATAGTGAACTACTCCGAGCTAGGCAGTAGAGGGTCTAGGGCTTTAGAGGAGATAGTGGCCCGTGCGTTCAAGGCTATGCCAGAGAGGTTAGGTCGAACCCACCTTGTCGAACATAGGATTAGGATCAAGGCAAGAGTCGAACCTGTTAAACAACGTTATTACACCGTGTCTCCCGTTATACAGTCGCATATGGACGAGGAACTAAAAGACATGTTCGACAAGGGGGTAATCGAAAAGTCGCATAGTCCTTGGGCGTCACCTGTAGTTATGATTAGAAAGAAAGATGGGTCTTATAGGTTCTGTGTAGATTATAGGGTTCTAAATAAATGCACAGAGAAGGATAGCTACGCCCTTCCTTATGTTTCGGCTACTTTAGACAAGCTAAGGGACGCTAGGTTCTTGTCCAGTCTGGACACTAAGTCTGCGTATTGGCAAATTCCGGTGGAGGAGCAGTCGAGGCCCTTCACAGCGTTCACGGTACCAGGTAGAGGTCTCTTCCAGTTTAGGAGAATGCCACATGGGTTGCATAATGCACCTTGCGACTTGGCAAAGATTTATAGATGCGGTCATAGGCACAGAGTTAGAGCCCCATGTCTTTGTTTACCTGGACGACATCAATATTGTCACGAATAATTCTGAAGCATTTGAAAATTTTGCAAGTAGTTTTAGATAGGTTAGCCAAAGCAGGCCTTAGGTTGAACAGGACTAAACGAAATTTTTGTAGGTCAGAGTTAAAATATTTAGGCTACGTGGTAGACAAACACGGTCTACACGTAGACGCAGAGAAGGTAGAGGCGATGGTTAACATCGAGAGACCCAAAAATGTCAAACAGGTTAGATCCTTTATAGGTACAGTGTCCTGGTACCGTAGATTTATAAAAGATTTCGCGGAAGTAGAAAGGCCCCTCACCGAACTAACGAAGAAAAACCGAAAATTCGAGTGCAACGAAGATTGTGAATGGAGCTTTAGGGAGGCGAAGGCCAGTGATCGGACTTAAAAAGAATTCTGTGTGGTAGAATCTGGAAAAATATGTGGTAGATTTCAAAAAAAATGTGTGGTTTTTTGGATAGTTTATTATTATTTTTTTTATACTACGAAATAGAAAATATAATAAGTATTAATAGGATCGCGACAGTTCAACAAGTTTTGACTAGTTTTCTTTTGTTTGTTAATTGTTTACTAAATTTTAGCTCATTTTCTAAAATAGTTTCAAACTTTATGCAAAAATTAAAAAAATTGTGCAACGTTTCACATAAATTGCAAACTTTTCATTTAGAATCTCCAAAGAAAAACTTTTAAATTTTAGTACATGCAAATTTTAATTTGCTAAAAACTACGTTGAGTTTAGGAATTGTTTTTTCTTGACAGTGTAAAGCAGCAGTTCCTTCCTTATAAAGATATTTTTCGAACCTACTTTGAGAGATTACTCCAATGGTGCGGAGTGCTGGCAGCTTTTCTTTTTATCACATCACGATTTAGCGAACAAAGGTGGTGCGTTCCACAAACTGCTATTTGGGTTTTGCCTATTCTCAAGTAAATGTGAACAACGCCTCAGAAACTTTAAATGCACTGAAATTCATTAATACTTTCACAAGTCTCCGATTTTTGACATTATCTTTATTAATCATTTTTATAAATCATATACTTTGCATTCTAAGGCAATTGAAACACGTTTCCTGTAGAAAAATTTAATATTAAGAAAATTTACTCTTTGACAGTTTGTTTTTATTTTATTTTATGTTTACTTTTAAATCTGTTAAAATGTTTCATCGCCGCCGAAATGCGAAATCTTGTATTCTCTCATTCTTGTTAACATATTGTGTTTAGTGTTGGACAATTTTTGATGCCAAAATTAAAAACAACAAAAATTATGTTATAAATTAAACTGCTCCAAAACGAATATGTGGGAGACTTCAGACCTTGTGTGATAGAAGTGGGAGATGCGCAAAAAAGGGGTAGTTCTATCATAATGTGGTAGAAGTCCGATCACTGGCGAAGGTATGCCTAGTGACAGCACCGGTTTTGAGCTGTCCAGATTTTGAGAGGCCTTTCACAATCCATACAGATGCGTCTGATTTCGGTGTAGGAGCAGTGTTGACCCAGAGATTGGAGGACGGTGAGAGGGTTATAGCATATTTGAGCAGGTCCCTGAATAAGAACGAGAAAATTTATTCAACGACAGAGGAGTGTCTAGCGGTCCTGTGGGCGATTGAGAAATTGCGACCATATGTTGAGGGCGCTAAGTTTACGGTTGTTACTGATCACTATTCCTTAGTTTGGTTGAACAATTTGAAGGATCCTTGTGGTAGGTTGGCTCGTTAAGCTTTGAGGGCTTCAGCAGTACGATTTTGAGATCGTCCACCGGAAGGGCAAGGAGCATGTGGTTCCGGATATGTTGTCCAGGAGTATACCGGTTTCTGAAGTTTCTACTATTGACCCTTGGTTATTGAAAATGATTCGGTCTGTTGAAAAGGGACCCCTAGCATACCCAGCGTGGAGAGTAGAAGGTGGCTACCTCTACAAGTTCGTTAGGTCGAAGTTCCCCTCCATTTATGGAAATTGGACTGGAAAAAGGTCCTAGCGCGAGGAAAGGTTGGAGGTTCTGAAGAAATGCCATGATGATCCGTTGGGCGGTCATATGGGTGTCAGAAAAGCTTTTGTTAGGGTTGCACAAAAATTTTATTGACCGCAGATGAAGGCGGATATAGCGAAATATGTGAGGAATTGTAAAGTTTGTCAGCAGGTTAAGCCTGATAATTCACAGCCAGCTGGAGGTATGGCCGAGAGGTCAAAGGCAGTCGAGCATTGAGAAATAATTTGTGTTGACTTGGTAAGCCCCTTGGGGAAGTCGTCCAAGGGCTACCAATACATTTTGACCGTTGTAGACTATTTTTCTAAATTTCCCCTACGGACGGCTACGGCGAAGAGCGTCTGTAAGATTTTGAAGGACAACGTTTTCCTTTTATTTGGTGTCCCTCGGTCGGTGGTCTGCGACAACGGACCCCAGTTCAAGAGTCGTGAACTGCGGGGACTCTGCGGTGCTTATGGCGTCCAGCTACCATACACCGCACACTACCATCCTCAGGCTAACCCGGCTGAGAGGATAAAACATATTATAAAAACTTTGCTTAGGGCTTATGTATCGGAGGATCAGTGTTCATGGGATCAGCAGTTAGCTAAGGTAGCTTGCTGCATTAGGTCAGCGCAGCACGAAGTTTTAGGAGCCACGTCATATTTTGTTAATTTTGGTAGAGAAATGGCGTTAGAAGCTAATAGGAACTACATTGAATCATTAAGAGACCAGTAGCCAGTTTCTGTAACTCTTCTCTACCGATTAAACACAGTTATGGTTCACTAAAGAACTGAGAAACTTGAAAAACAGAAAGTCACGTTATTTTAGATTACACAAAAAAACCGGCTTACACTCATACTATGTAAAATACTCACTTTTGCGTCACAAGTTCTTTGAATTAAACAAAAAGTGCTATAAAGATTACTTGTGTAAAATCAAACGACGTATAATATATAACCCCAAATCATTTTATGATTTCGTAAACTCCAAGCGAAATGTACGGGGGTTTCCTTCCGCCATGAAGTATCAAAATACCGTCTCTGGTGATAATCAAACAATTTCTAACATGTTCGCTCAGTTTTATAAATCCAATTATTCCACTAACTCCCAAGCATACTTTGACTATCCTTTTAAACTAAGTCCAATTAACTCAATACATAACCCTATAATATCTCCCGATGATGTTTTAGTTTACCTGAAGTCCTTAAAGCAGTCTTTTAGTTATGGTCCTGACCAGATCCCCACTTGTTTTCTTAGAAATTGTGCTGATTATCTCTATGAGCCGTTAACAGCCTTATTTAATTTGTCTCTTAAAGAGGGCGTTTTCCAGCTGTATGGAAGGAATCGTTCATAACCCCCTTACATAAAAGCGGTAGCAGGTCTTCAGTGGAGAACTACCGGGGCATAGCTAAGCTTTCTGCAATTCCTAAATTATTTGAAGCAATTATAACAAATCGGTTGACGCATTCTATCACTTCAAGCATTTCATACAGTCAACATGGATTTTGCAAGGGCAAATCAACTTCTACAAATTTACTTGAATTAACGTCCTATATCTCAAAAGCATTTAGTGAGAGCAAAACTGTTGATGTTATATATACTGATTTCAGTAAAGCATTTGACAAAGTGTGCCACTCGTTGCTCATCTATAAACTTGATCCTCTTGGTCTTCCACCTAATTTTCTACGTTGGATCTCTTCATACCTCTATGATAGATCACAAAGGGTATTGTTTAAAAATACTATCTCTGACGTCATTGATGTTACTTCAGGAGTCCCTCAGGGTAGCCACCTAGGCCCGATTCTGTTCTTGCTTTTTATAAACGATATTTCTACTGATATAAAATTCTCCAAAATTTTAATGTACGCAGATGATGTAAAACTTTATAAATCGTACGTTTCAATTGAAGAAAGGTCTTTGCTACAATCAGACTTAAACAGCATGGCTTACTGGTGTAAAGTAAATCTTATGCCTCTAAATCTTAAGAAATGTAAAGTAATGAGCTTCTCGCGAAGAGCTGTTCTGCCAGTTTCTTATATAATAGGTAACCATAACCTGGAACAGGTATACAATTTTGTGGACCTTGGTATCACAATGGATCCTAAGCTTAATTTTAATCTTCACATTAATGTGACAGTCAACAACGCTAAAGGTGTACTTGCATTTGTGAAACGATGGTCAAAAGAATTTAGTGACCCTTATATCACTAAAACCCTGTTTACAACATTAGTTAGGCCGATTCTGGAATACGGCTCGGTGGTTTGGAATCCAAGGTATCAAATGTACTCAGACAAGATAGAATCAATTCAAAAACAATTCCTACTTTTTGCTTTAAGAAATTTCCGATGGGATTCTCAATATAGTCTTCCACCTTATACGAGTCGCTTAAAACTTATTAACCTTCCTACACTTGCCAGTCGCAGGGAAATGCTTGGTATAATTTTTATGGTTAAATTACTGACAGGCTCAATTTCAAGTCCGTCTCTTCTGGCTGATGTAAGCTTTAATGTTCCCTCACGCGTATCAAGACACTTTTGTCCCATATTTCTGAAAGCTTGTAAAACCAATTTTGAATTGCACGACCCACTCCGTTGCTTATGCCAGGATTTTAACTCTCATTCCAGCATGTTTGATATATCAGATCCGCTTTTCAGCATTAAGAAAGCGATACTCTCCTCTCTCAATAAGTGAATTATTGACATAAATACATAAAATCAGCTGATGAATTTAGTTCTGTAGCTGAACAGTTTTAGATCTCGACACTTAACAAACTCCTGCCTATCGCGACTCGGCACAAAAATTTAAAATATTGGTTCCGTACGTCATGCGGACTGCGCCCCTCGTGCGGATGGGCGGGAATGGAGGGTAAAAACCGTTGGGATATATTATTATTATTATTATTTCTCTACTGGTAGAGAATATACGTCATTCTCTAATAGTCATTAGCAGTAGAGAACAAGGCGGCGAATTCATATCTCAATTTGCTTTGGTAGAGAATTGTTACAGAAACGAGCTACAGGAGAAGGTTAGTTGCCAGGAGAGAGCAAGGAGGCTCGAAGATATTAGGCGTATAGTAAGAACTAGGTTGGAAGAGTCCAGTGCGAAGTTAGACAGGCCATATAATCTTACAAGACGGGATGTACAGTATATGCCGGAAGAATTATTTTGGAGGAAGAACTTTGTATTATCGGATGCAGCCAATTATTACGCGGCGAAGATAGCGCCGAAATACATAGCGCCTTTTACTATTAAGGAGAAGGTGTCACCATGGACATATGTCCTGGTGGTGGATAGGGGCGAGCTCTACCGGCAAATAGTTGAGTAAATTAAAGCTCAGGTTGAAAAGCAAAACAGCTGATTGTCGGCGGTGTGCTATAACTGTGGAAATGTCACCATTAGGGGTGTTCGCGCCAAAACGATACCGACCAACAGTAAAAGGATAGGAAGAAGAGATGACGTGAAAACCCACAGTAGGGGCGTCGTCTTTTTATCTTATCGCGGCACTTTTGTTGCCCGGCGAATGATGGCAATGAAAAAGTCCATAGTGGTTGTTTGTGTGCGCCGTGGTGCCGACCACCAAAGCGCCCAATTCGTTTTAAGAATTAACAGGCCGGCGCAAATTGATCGGGCAACAACAACACCAGCACTGAGGCCCGATAGCTTTGCGGACCGGGGGAGAACTAAATGTACATTGATCAGAAAACATCCCTATTGTAGGCGAATTTATTTATTCTTAAGTGTTTTATGTTTTTGTTATTTTATGGCCTTATAACAATTATATTCAACAATTTTTATTGAGCTTGAGGCCGTTCTTTTAATGAAAACTTATAAATACTTCTAATAATAGAAATATTAACAAAGACCAACAAAACTAACAACCACATGATGAAGTGAATTGCAGCGGAATAGCTGCGCTTGATTGTAGTTGGCTTAACAAGTG
>NW_023458559.1:380294-390005 GCF_013731165.1 Rhagoletis pomonella | reverse complement strand
TGGGATCGTCGGTTCGAATCCTACTGAAAGAAGTCTGATGAGGAAATGTGATTTCCGAAATAGCTATCACTTCTACCATTTTTTCAAATTATTGTTGCTTTTCCATAATAAATTTTCATTAAAAAAACGGCCTCAAGCTCAAAAAAAATTGTTGAACACTTAAGTGTTTTATTTATATAGTTATTTAGCACCAGACGCGGTACAGTGGTTTTTTTTTGTGATTTTGCGTAAGTGCCAGTAGAGGCACTTAGACTGCGGACGAGCCGGCAAAATAAGAAGTGATGCCAGTCGAGGCGCTAGATAAAGAAGTTGGTAGTGCCGGTATCGACTTTGGGCGGCGTAGCCCCGCGGGAGCACCCAGTGGTCGACGCACACTCCGACCACAGCATAAGTATCCCCTGTGTTGTTGCCAGTATTTGGCTAGCAGAGTTGTCGGTAGTTTTCCCCTATTGTATCCCCTATCCTTTCCTTTTAGCTTCCCGCACCCAGAGCCCAGTCACTTGGCGGGTTAAAGTTACCCCCGGCAGCTTGGGTGGTATTGCGAGTGGGTTCGTAACCTTATGGTTGGACCTAACCCTCGGGTGCACCAACAAACAAGGTTTTGTTTTTGGGGTTTTTGATGCTTTATTGCAGTTTGTTTTGTCATAAAGAACTTTTGGTTGCCTTTGAATATTGAGTGATTTGTTGCATAGTTTTCGGGCTCACCCTAATAGTCATATTTTGTATATTGCTCTGTTGTCCTCCCTCAAGCAACCCCGCCGTCTCCACTGAGTCAGCCGGTTGCAATTTTTTTTTGTCATTTCCTTTTTGTGCGTATATTTGTTTATTTGGTTGGCCCTTGTGTATTGTTGTTGTTGGACACTGGTAAGTGCTCTTGCTTTGGTACATTAGGTAGGTCGACTTTTGGTAGCAAAAAGTAAGGTGACAGTCTAAGCGGTAGAAGTTATAGCGGCTATTTCGGAGATCACCACATCTCCCCATCAGACTTCTTTTATTCAAGACTTAAGCAGTGATCGAACCCGCGTTATGCCACCCTTGCGCTCAGTGGTTAGCGCTTCTGACTTTGCACATCGATGACACGAGTTCGATCCCTGCTGAAGTCTAGAAAAAAAGAAGTGGGATGAGGAGATGTGGTGATCTCCGAAATAGCATTCACACGACAGTCGGGTCTACGTAACTAGAACGACCCAGATTTATATCTGGCCAAGGACTGTCACTCCAGCAACACTCTTCAAAAACTATTTGGGGAATTTGTATGCTGTTACAACAACAACAACATCTCCGAAATAGCTACTATAACTTTGTTTGCTGCTTTTTCAGTTTTTTCCGAATAAACAAAACCTAGGTACAAAGCTCAATAAAAATATAAAAAAAAACATTTTTATTTACCTCATCACGCAGTGCTTAAGGAAAGCAGTATAATAAAGAAACTTCGTCAGCTGTTTGTAGGTTCCGCAAAAACTACAAACGGAAAATCATTAAATGATATTTTGACCAATTAAAAAACTCGAAATTTTAACGAAAGTTTGTTGAATTCTTTTTTAAATTGAACAAATTTTTAAGGCAGTGTCACTCGATTTGTATATTTGTACATTTTTATATTGGTCTATTGGTAAAAAATGGGACAATACAAAAGATTGGTACAATACAACGACGTTCTATTGAAAAATTTCAACAAATTAACTTTCGTGATTGGGATAAAGAAACAATTTTTGGGTGTTCACACAATTGGGATACGATTTGCACCAAATTTTAGAAAATACCCAATCGTGTGACACTGCCTTTAAGCTTGTATTTATACGGGTGTTTTTAAAGAATGAACTATAAAAAACTATCCAAAATTAAAAAGCAGCAAAAATAATATTTTAAAAGTTGTGAAAATTTGGTGCGGCTATAATTTGTTCGACTTCTGTACATAAGTTGACTATGATTACTCGGCCGGCTATCATAGTAGCACAATGCCATTAAGCGCATTTTATAATTTTTAGGCAATAGCCTCATGCGATTATCGAGTATATTTTTTGGTGTTTGTGTGAAATATTTTATTTTTATCAGTATTTTTCTTTTAATCAGAATATGTTGAAATAATATAATAATAATAATAATAGATTGGCGCTTACACATATGTTAGTGTTTGGCTTCTCCTCCGATTTGTGGCGTGCGCCTTGATATTGTCACACAAAGCGGAAGGACCTACAGTTTTACGCCGACTCAGAACGGCGATTGTATTTTTATGAGAAGCTGTTTTTCATGGCAGAAATACACTCGGAGGTTTGCCATTGCCTGCCGAGGAACGACCGCTGTTAAGAAAAAAACCCTTTTTTCTATATTTTTTTGCGATGTTGCTTTGACCAGGCTTTGAACCCAGGCGTTGCGGAGTGGAAGCGCGCACTTGCTTACCACTACACCACAGCGGCCGAAATAAAAGTGAAATGAAAAAAAAAATTTACAGAAATTTTTTTGAAATGTGATTATTTGAGAAAAACGTGGTCAAAGTATCAAAAAATCGTGTTTTTTGCAATATTTGAGATGCTCTAGCAAAAAAAAAAAAGGTGATGGAACCTCCCACTTGGGCTTAAATTAAAGAGAGAAGTATCGACATTCATCCCTGGAAATACCATTCATGCACCTTGACTTGATGGTCACTTATAGTTATTTGTGAATAGCAAAAACTGATTTTGGCGAAGTTTGAGTACCTACCGCAATCAAACAAACGGTGGTAGAATCTTCCACTTAGGCTTAAATTATGGCATGAACTTCCAACTACAATCTCTGAAAATACCATCCCTGACCCTTGACCCTAAGCTCACTTATAGTCATTTATTGAACAGCTAAAACGGATTTGGGCACAATTTTCTTTATTCCAATAGCACAATACTCCAGTACAGTAAAACCCGCTTAAGTACCTCACGAAAAATGTCAGCTTTTTGAGGTACTTAGGCAGGTTGGGTACTTAAAAGAACCCGCTTAAGTACCTCGATGCGGGTACTTAAGCGAACATAATTATTGATTGTCGTTACATCTTTTTGTTAACTTACATAAATCTGTAAATCCTTGAATAAACCATAAACATTTAATGAAGTACACGTTAGAGTGGTTCATTAAAACACTCCTTTTGGAAATTCATAAACGCTACATTAGAATATTGTTATGTGTAATAAAAAAAGAAACACGTATTTTTTTATTTTGAAAAAAAGTTTTTTTAGAGGTCGCGCTAGTGGGTTTTTTATAAAAACGCTGATGTTCTCAATTTTTTTTATTTTCTAGACATGTTAAAATGCAGCTAAAAATGTGGTTTTTACATATAATTACTCTGGTATTATTGGGGAACTTTCCGTTAATTACACACCTGTCTTGGACAATTAGAATGGGTCTAGTTCCCGAAAATATGCTCTCGAAATGACACTAGTAAAATTAAAACGTTGATACTGAACGATTTACGCATTGTCATGGGCTGGAACTTGTTACCAGGGGGTTCCTGAGGTTGCTAATTAGGAATCCGAAGTCAGTTTTTCAAAATTCAAAATGGCGGCTCCACAATGGCGATACATTTTTTTAAAAAATGATTGGATTCGTTCGAAACCCGGCACTCGAGAGTTTTTGGGGTCGCCGATTACGAATCTGAAGTCAACTTTTTATACCCGAGCGCACTTGTGCACAAGGGTATTATAACTTTGTTCACATCACGGTTGTTTGTAACAGGCACAACGAATCGAGATAGATATAGACAAATGTATACATAAATGATCAGGATGAAAAGAGAAATCGATTAAGCGGTGACTGTCTGTCCGTCCGTCCGTCTGTGCACACGATAACTCGAGTAAAAATTAATTCATTTTGGGCGTAGCACGGATGGTATTGAAAATGGGCAAGATCGGACAATAACCACGCCTACCTCACATATAACGGTAATTTTCAGAAATACGAAAACTGCGAAATTTTAGTAACTGAAGATTATTCACTCAAAATAATATCTACAATAATTTAGACGAAAAAAAAAAGAATATTATACATTTTTGAAAAATGGGCGTAGCCACGCCCACTTATGGTTACATGTGTATATCTTGGCAACCCCTGCACCGATTTCTTCCAGCATACCAAATGGCCGAAAATTTTTTAAAATCGGACAATAACCACGCCCACATCCCATTTAACTACGGTGGCCATATTAACGAACGTAAAATAAAGGACATTTTTCCCAATGATTTTAGAATACGAACATACAACTTGTATGATGGTAATTTAGATCAAATATTTGTTAGTTAATTATATTATTAAATTGTACAAGTTCCTCTTCTCGAAAAGCTCTGTAACCGGATTTTAACCGACTCCGAAAAATGAAACCAAATCCTTATCAAGGACTTCGCCATCCTTTGCTGTCACAATGCGTTTATCATAATTGAGCGGAGGTTTGTTGTTATTTTTCAGTGGATCTGAAAACTTAGCGTGCAACACGATCCTGGGCACAACATTCCCTGTGCTTTTGTCAACAATAAATTTGACTCAAAGTATTTTAATTTTTCTGGGAAAGTGTCTAAATATTAGTAATTTTTTTTTTTCAATTACATAAATTTCCGCTTATCAGTATTATCAAGGATTCGTGACCCTTAAGTTGGGTGCGAAGCAAACTGACGAAGGTTTTCATTCTGTTTTATTACGGACATTTATATTGTTTCATATTCTATGTTTAAAAATTGACCTCTGCAAAATCCAAAGCTAATTTAAAGGACAGTTTAAGAAATAAAGGACAAATGGCGTCCTTTATTTTGACAAAAATTAAAAAGGACAGCGGGTTAAAATAAAGGACTGTCCTTTAAAAGAAAGGACGGATGGTCACCGTACATATAACGGTAATTTAGAGAAATACGAAATCTTCGATAAAGCTTTAAATATTAAAGCTAATTTATTCAAAATAGATGCTTGCAACAATTCTTTACCAAGAAATACGTTTATGATAAAATTTTGGAAAATGGGCGTGGCACCGCCCGCTTATGATCACATACATATATGTATCTCGGTAACCGTTCTGCCAATTTGTACCAAACTCGGTATGGTTATTGTGCTTTCTACATACGTTCAAAATTATTGAAATCGGACTAAAATTACCGCTTTTCATATAACGGTAAATTTTAGAAATGCTTGAAACTTCAATATTTCCAAATTTAAGGACGCTAATTTACTCAAAATTGATACACCCCGGCTTACCATGTAGCGGTAGCTTTCGGAAAGGTGAAAACATATATTTAATATTAGCGCCGGGTATTTAATGTTCGGCTCCGCCAGAACTTAGACTTTCTTACTTGTTTAATTTCAAAATGGTTGATCCAATATGGCGATCAAATTGAAAAAAAAATACTAAAATTAAAACGTTAATACTGAACGATTTACGCATTGTTATGGGTTGGAACTTGTTACCAGGGGGTTTCTAGGGGTTGTTGATTACGAATCTGATGTCAGATTTTCAAAATTCAAAATGGCGGTTAAGATCCAATCCAATAATTTTTTTTAAGTTGGTCGCCATTTTGGATCTACCATTTTGAATTTTAAAAATCTGAAATCAGATTCGTAATCAGTAACCCCAGAAACCACCTGGAAACGAGTTTCAAGCCTTGACAATGTTTAAAACGTTCAGTATACACGTTTTAATTGTATTATTTTTTTTTAGTTTCTTCGCCATATTGGATCCGCCATTTTGAATTTAAAAAAATTGACTTCAGATTCGTAATCGGCGAACATTTTTTTTAATGGATCGCCATTTTGAATTTTGAAAAACTGACCTCAGAGTCCTAATTAGCAACCACAGAAACCCCCTGGTAACAAGTTCCAACCAATGACAATGCGTTAATCGTTCAGTAACAACGTTTTAATTTTACTAGTGTCATTTCGAGAGCATATTTCTGGAAACTAGACCCATTCTAACTGTCCAAGACAGGTATGTAATTAAGGGAATGTTCCCCAATAATACCAGAGTAATTATATGTAAAAATCACATTTTTAGCTGCATTTAACATGTCAAGAAAATAAAAAAATGAGAACACCAGCGAACAAACCGACCAGCGCGACCTCTAAAACTTAAAAAAAAAAACACGTATCTCTTTTTTTATCACAAATAACAATAACTTGAGGTAGCGTTTATGAATTTCCAAAAATACTTTTTTTTGAACCACATATTGCGAAAAACCCGATTTTTGATACCTTGACCACGTTTTTCTCAAAATCTAAAGCTGATGGAAACTTTTACTTACAGATTCGCAATCAGCACATCAAAGTCTATCAAAAACAGCTTTTACATTTTAGGACGCAAAATCAGTGTTACCCTGTGTTATACACGAAACAATAACTTTTTCTAATGAAATCTGTTAACCTTCTCAATTATATCGGCGACCTATTTTCTTTACCTATATACTCTTGCCACCAGCAAAGCTACCCACCCGGGTACAGGGCGTTTCGCCGCCCCTGGTCACTGGTATGTTTAAGCCCAATTGTTAAACTCGCCTTAGTACAAAACCTTGCTGAACAAAAAGACATCGAATAATATGCCAATAGAATTTGTTTTTAGCCACTTCTTCAAGAACAACTGTATCACGAGCCTCAACTATAAAAATTATTTTTTACTAAACTATTTAGTTGCCTAAGTAAAAGCAAGTATTTCATTGAATTCAACCACTCACGCTTAGATAAACTAACCATTATAAATATTATATCAATATAAAATATTCATTAATATATTCAATCGATTATATGTACAATGACAACAACGTTGTCATGGCCAAAAGAATGTTGAGTTATGAATTACGAATCGAAGCGTGACACCATATCGGCACCGTCTTCAAAGGGTCACAACTAAAAAGTTTGTTTGTTATTTTGGGATTATGCGCTAAAAATGTACGCAGAGATTTTATTTACCTTTCAGCAAAAGCTGGAGAACATTTTTGTTATAATTTGTTATAAAAAACCTAAGGTAAAGTCGCCCTTCCCCATATGATTATCATGTATTATTTTGAGTTGTGACTCTTTTGAAGACGGTGTGCGATAGGAGCTTATGTTATTGATTAGTATGTTTTGTACACGTCACTCATTTTTCTTTTGTAACACACACATCTCTAAGTGAAATAAAGAAGACATTATTGCCTCTGTACCGAAACAGCTTTTGAAGGAAAAACGCGTGCTTTAACTTATTCGGTCCTTTAAGTTGCTATATCAAGATTATCTCCACATTGAATTAAAGAGGCGAACCGGCATTTCATCATCAACGTCATCAACTGGTTGCCAACCGGACCCAATCTTTGAAAAAAGTTCAAAAACAGCATCAAAAATCTCATCATTAGGATTCTGTCGAAATTTTTGTTAAAATATTTTAATGAATTTTTTTTTTAGCTTAAACTGTTTCGCCATCTATGGTGATTTTTTTCAAAAAATACTTTAAAAAACCTATTTTTATTCACAAAAATCTCAAGGAGGTATTTTCAAATCGGTCCAGCTAACGTATATATTAATATTTTTCCGAAATTTTTTGGTGCAGGTCTTCAAATATAATAGATTTATAATTCCAACGGAAAAACAGTACCGACTTTCTTTTGCATGGGGAGTGATGCAGTCTAATGTACAGATGTATACAAATATACTTACATACTAGAGGGCTGCAAAGTTTCCAGCCAAACTGCACTTCTCACATTCAATCGAAAAATAGGAACACATGCTTGCGGTACCAAAAAAAAAGTAACAAAAGTAGAGAACATCCCAAATGAGCGTTCCTGAATGATGCTACTCGACGGCGCTCTCCTTTACCAAATACGTGTTCCGCTATGCTCACATACTTAAGCATCAAGCAACCTGAACGTAGTATTTGGAAACTTCACATAGGAAGGTCAAACTGCACGTAAAGTTTTATGTTCTCTTTATGGGTTTGGATTCTACTTATAACACGCGAAGACAATTTTTTTGAATGTGAGCAGGTTTGCATTCGTTCGATTTCCAAAAATGGGGTGTGATATTAAAGCACTTGGTCTGTAGATGTGTACTAAGCTTAAATTTTTTTTAAAGTATTGTCACCTATTAAAAGTTTTAATTAAAATTATCTAATAAGTTAAATCAGTTATAAAAGTATGGGTATTACTATAAATTTGTTTGAAAAGGCTCAATTTCTAATAAATATGTAGGAGTGTTGCCATTTCATTTAAAACGTCAAATTCAACTAAACTTAAGCGAGTTAGGTAAATGAAATACATACATATTTATGTATTAAAATATGGGTGTTCGAATACGTGAAGCAATTTTTTTTGAAGGAGATCAGATCTGCACAGTTCTTTCGGATTTAAAAAATTAGATGTCAAATTAAGGACCTTGGTTTTATTTTTTTAAGTAAGAACTTTTTTAGAGGTACAGTGTGAATTGATGCAATTGATATTGATAACAAAACATATAAAAATATCGATTATAAAATCGATGACGAATTCATTAAAAATTTCGATAGCAAAATCGATAATATTACTGGTAGCAAAATCGATTAGTAAATCGATAAATAATTGGTAAGAAAACCGATAACAAAAATCTGTTAGAAAATCGATAAAAATCTCGATAACAAAATCGATAAAAATATCTATAACAAAATCGATAAAAAAATCGATAAAAAATCGAAATATAATCGATAACAAAATCGGTAAATAAGCGATAACAAAATCAATAAATAATCGATAACAAATTCGATAAAAACCCCAATAAAAATATCAGTTATTATATCGATAAGTTCCAAGAATCCCGAAAATCTCTTCATTGTGTAATATACTTATTGTAACTTTTTAGGCAGGTGGTCACCCTATTAAAAATATTACCTCTTGATAAAAGTGCACTGAAATGCCTTTCGTTCGATAAAAGCGTTGCAAAATTTTACGCCACTTAAATATTTTATTCACTTTATTTTCAGGCAGATCGCAAGCCTATGTAAAAATTTGCATTTTTTTTCGAAAGCGGTAAAGCTGACCTTCAAAATTGCGTTTCAATATTTAAATTTGATGTAGTATGAGGGTAGATATGGAGCCATGATATAAAAATACCTTAAAGAAACTCAAATGTATATATGTATGTACATATATACATGTATATATAAAAAAACGTATAGAAATAAACGTAAATATATTTTATGTGCACGAGACATATCTTATATATAAATTATACTCTCAAACGAAATCTTCCTAAAATACTTGAAAACTTCACATGAAGGAACCTTTTACTTGCGGAAGTTTCACAACGTAGTACTCGTCTTTTGTGTTCCTCTCTTTTTCGGAACATATTTTTGTCGAGTACTTTATTTAGTTACTCGACGCTTTGCGACTATACTTCTCTTAACTATCCGCGCTCTCAGTGAGAGGAAGAGAAGGAAGCGTATTCGCTAGAAAACTTCAATGTGAAGCCAAATATCTGCCGATGCAGACCTCTATTACATACCAGGATGTAGAGAACAAAGGTGGCGCTCATATCGGTACCGCTATTCCGCTCTCAGTCAATTTGACAGAATCGGTGTTTGTATGACGTCACACATGTGCAACTTGTTTACGTTCTTCTTGTTCTTCCATTCTTGCTAGCGTTTGGCATTTATCTCTTGCAAATGCATCAGTGTGACGTCACACAACAATTTTTCTCAAAAATCCTCTCTGCTGGGCGCAGTTTTGTATTCTATCATTCTTGCTTACATACGATTCAGTTTCTCAAAAA
>NW_023458559.1:330307-370294 GCF_013731165.1 Rhagoletis pomonella | reverse complement strand
ACACTACGGTATGAAGAAAAAGGCTTACAAGAAATTTTACACAACGCGCAGGTTACGCAAGCAAAATCATTGGGCATTTTAATTTTCAATCCACGAATCATATCTTTGTTAGACAGTGTACACAAATCACGCGCATTTAAGTGACCATATCGTCGATGCCACGAATTAAATTCTGTCGACTTTTCACAGCTCATCAACGCATATTCTCTCATAGTAAAATTTGTTAGAAATATACCACAATTTTTCTCAGCAACAAAAATTAATTTACCATGTTCTGTGTAAGCAAACGCTTTATTTTTAGTGAATTTCACTGAGTGTCCATTGCTAATAATTTTGCCCACTGACAAAAAATTTTACTTCAACTCGGGCACGAAGAGTACCTCCGATAGTGTAATGTCAGCATAGGCTGATTTCAATTTCACATTACCTATACCTTTTGCTAAAACGCTCTCCCCCGATGTCAATATCACCTTTTGCAAATGCTCTCTAAATGATGTGAACATAGTTTTGTTGTTGCAGATATGCGATGATGCTCCGCTATCTAAGATCCACTGCTTGCTGTTTGTCCGCGAAGTCACCATCGCGCGAACTAAACACGACTTCCGAATTCGTTGCACTTTTGCATTGCGCTCGCACATGCCCTCTTTTCCCACAGGCATAACACTTAATGTTGTTTTTGGACTGCTTGTCCCACGGCTTACGCTTTGTTTGCCGCTAACACTTCAAATCGTTCACTGCATACACAATTTGCCGGCCTTCACCGACCTTCCCATTTCGCCTTTCTTCTTCTTCATAGATTTTTAACTTCAAGCTGTCGATCTTGGGTAAATCATCCCGACTTTCTATGGCCACGACGAAGTTTTCCATATCTTCCGGCAGGCTACAAAGCAACATTATGCTTAATATGTCATCTGGTATTGATACGTCAATCTCCTTCAGGTTTTCCGCGATGGAACAAAATTGGTTGACTTGACTTGTGTAACTCGCCCCGCGTTGAAATTGGAATCGTACAAGCTTCTTGAACAGGTTGACTTTTCTAGCAGGTCCCTTAGCACGATACGTATCTGAAAATTTAAGCCAAGCACCTTTCGCTGTAAAACAAGATTTTAAGCTCAACAACTCAGAGGGCTTCACGCAAAGAGTAATTGTAGCAAGGGCTTTCTTGTCGTATGCTTGCCAGGCCGCTTTTTGTTCCGCAGTTGCTGTGGTGCTACATGTTGTCTCAATCACGTGCCAATAATCCAAAGTCACCAGTAGACTTTTCATCTGCACCGACCAAACTGCATAGTTTTCGCCATTCAACTTTTCCACTTGCGATAGCGCACTCGTCATTTTACCGACAAACGATAAATACTTTGATTAAAAATTTATATCAAATTTTCGAGACCACGTGTATTTTATGATGGAGCCAAACGCTGGGCCCATAACCAGTATTAACAGAAGTCCAAGAAATAAAACACATGGCCGTCTTAGTTGAACAAGTTTAATTAGGTGAATGAATATAAAGAACTACAGAGGTGACATTATAAGGTTACATATATAAGAGAAGTAATTGAGAGTAACAGTTACATACGTATGTACATAGCTATGTAGTTGAGTTGCGAATACAGGGTGGTTAGTTATAAAATGCTCTAACAGAATTATTAGCAAAAACCAACAATACCAACAACCACATGATCAAGTGAATTGCAGCGGAATAGCTGCGCTTGATTGTGTTGGCAAAAATGAAAATAGTGGAAGAAAGGAAACGATAATTTACAAGGCGTACTTAGCACGGTGCATAGGCAACTGGCTGAGTCAGTGGGATAGTCGGTTCGAATCCTATTGAAAGAAGTCTGATGAGGAAATGTGGTGATTTCCGAAATAGCTATCACTTCTACCGTTTTTTCAAATTATTGTTGCTTTTCCACAACAAATTTTCATTTAATAAACGGCCTCGAGCTCAATATAAATTGTTGAATATAATTGTTATACGGCCAAAAAAATAACAAAAACAAATAACTTAAGGACGAGCACACCTAAAAGTTTAACATTCTAAAAATAGAATTACTACCAAAAACCAACAATACCAACAACCACATGATCACGTGAATTGCAGCGGAATAGCTGCGCTTGATTGTGTTGGCATAACAAAAATGAAAATAGTGGAAAAAAGCAAACGATAATTTACAAGGCGTACTTAGCACGGTGCATAGGCAACTGGCTGAGTCAGTGCGATCGTCGGTTCGAATCCTACTGAAAGAAGTCTGATGAGGAAATGTGGTGATTTCCGAAATAGCATCCACTTCTACCATTTTTTCAAATTATTGTTGCTTTTCCACAATACATTTTCATTTAATAAACGGCCTCGAGCTCAATAAAAATTGTTGAATATAATTGTTATAAGGCCAAAAAAATAACAAAAACAAATAACTTAAGGACGAGCACACCTAAAAGTTAAACATTCTAAAAATAGAATTATTATCAAAAACCAACAATACCAACAACCACATGATCAAATGAATTGCAGCGGAATAGCTGCGCTTGATTGTGTTGGCATAACAAAAATGAAAATAGTGCAAAAAGCAAACGATAATTTACAAGGCGTACTTAGCACGGTGCATAGGCAACTGGCTGAGTCAGTGGGATCGTCGGTTCGAATCCTACTGAAAGAAGTCTCATGAGGAAATGTGGTGATTTCCGAAATAGCTATCACTTCTACCATTTTTTCAAATTATTGTTGCTTTTCACACCACAAATTTTCATTTAATAAACGGCCTCGAGCTCAATATAAATTGTTGAATATAATTGTTATACGGCCAAAAAAATAACAAAAACAAATAACTTAAGGACGAGCACACCTAAAAGTTAAACATTATAAAAATAGAATTATTAGCAAAAACCAACAACCACATGATCAAGTGAATTGCAGCGGAATAGCTGCGCTTGATTGCGTTATCATAACAAAAATGAAAATAGTGGAAAAAGCAAACGATAATTTACAAGGCGTACTTAGCACGGTGCATAGGCAACTGGCTGAGTCAGTGGGATCGTCGGTTCGAATCCTACTGAAAGAAGTCTGATGAGGAAATGTGGTGATTTCCGAAATAGCTATCACTTCTACCATTTTTTAAAATTATTGTTGATTTTCCACAATAAATTTTCATTTAATAAACGGCCTCGAGCTCAATATAAATTGTTGAATATAACTGTTATAAGGCCAAAAAAATAACAAAACAAATAACTTAAGGACGAGCACACCTAAAAGTTAACCATTCTAAAAATAGAATTATTAGCAGAAACCAACAATACCAACAACCACATGATCAAGTGAATTGCAGCGGAATAGCTGCGCTTGATTGTGTTGGCATAACAAAAATGAAAATAGTGGAAAAAGCAAACGATAATTTACAAGGCGTACTTAGCACGGTGCATAGGCAACTGGCTGAGTCAGTGGGATCGTCGGTTCGAATCCTACTGAAAGAAGTCTGATGAGGAAATGTGGTCATTTCCGAAATAGCTATCACTTCTACAATTTTTTTTTCAAATTATTGTTGCTTTTCCACAATAAATTTTCATTTAACAAACGGCCTCGAGCTCAATATAAATTGTTGAATATAATTGTTATAAGGCCGAAAAAATAACAAAAACAATTAACTTAAGGACAAGCACACCTAAAAGTTTAACATTCTAAAAATAGAATTATTTATTAGCAAACACCAACAATACCAACAACCACATGATCAAGTGAATTGCAGCGGAATAGCTGCGCTTGATTGTGTTGGCATAACAAAAATGAAAATAGTGGAAGAAAGCAAACGATAATTTACAAGGCGTACTTAGCACGGTGCATAGGCAACTGGCTGAGTCAGTGGGATCGTCGGTTCGAATCCTACTGAAAGAATTCTGATGAGGAAATGTGGTCATTTCCGAAATAGCTATCACTTCTACCAGTTTTTCAAATTATTGCTGCTTTTCCACAATAAATTTTCATTTATTAAACGGCCTCGAGCTCAATATAAATTGTTGAATGAAATTAAAAAAAAAAAACACCATTTAAAAGCGAAAGTACTCAAACAATCCATAAATTATCTTAAAGGTATTCGTATTTACTTTCATACTTAAAAGGAATTAGTTTATCTTTTCTATTGTGACCTGTACTTAAAAATGAAATCGACTTTTTTGTATCACATTGGGCCTTATGAATAAAAACTAAGCAATGCTTTTTTCTTAAAATTTCAGATCCTTTACGTAAAGTTATTTGAATAAATCAAGCAAAAGGTTTGTAATCTTAAGAAAAAGCAACTGCTTAGTTTTTACTCATAAGGCGCATTCACTGAAATATTCTTCCAAATTGTTCTCACTATCGGTTCCATTCAACGATATTTCGTCTAACCATTTTAAAACTTGTTCTTCATAGGAACCCCTCTCGAAAAGTAAAAAAAAAAATTAAATTCAAAACAGAAAATAGCCAACAAACATGTTAAAAACTGAAATAAGTATAGCAAACAAAATTACCTTTACTACTAACGTTCGCCTGTCAGGCGTCAAGAGGGCGTGGAACTCAGCCGCGCAAGGCCGCTATACAATGTGCGTTTGCTAACAGCCTCGTACAGCGCTAAGCTGAGTTGGCGCGAACGTTTACTTTGATAATTAAAAGCGTTCCTGAAATATTGCGCGGAAACCGAATTCGTTCAGACTCACAGGCAAACGTTAGTATTCTAGGGTTAAATGTTTTTATCATGGATTGAACTGTTTGAAACGAAAATTATTAAAAATAAATAACTAAACATAAGTTGCAAACAATATAATTTTGAATTTAATTGCAAATGATATATCCGATACTGTACATATATATAAGTTGCCGGCCAAAATCGGTAAACCTCTACCCAGAATTACAGCGGACGACGGTAAAGCGGTCGGCGGTAAGTGAACAGCTGAACAGTTTCCGCAGTAAAATCTGCCACAGTAAACACAATTGTGGCGTCAGTTGTCATTTAGATTTGAAAATTATCAATAAAACTAAATATTTTTTCGGTACGTGCGTGTATGTAGATTTGCTGGAAATAAAAATGGATGAAAACATTGACAAGCTTGTGAAAATAATAAAAATTATTACAATCAACACTCAATCAAAATTGTGCTGTCCCCGCTGGGCGGTAAAAATAGAAATAAATTTGAATCAACCGAAAAACGCCAGCGGTAAAAACGCTGCACGCCCCGTAATTATGAGCCATTCCACATTCCTTTGTGGGTTTTAATTTTTACAGCGGTTAGCCATCGCCCGCGTTACCGTCGTCCGCCGCAATTCTGGGCTGAGCTTAAGGCGGTTACAGCCCCAGGCAAGAAGTGAAATTACTTATAACCAAGGTGTATCAAACAAGGTGTGATTGACAACTCAGTGCCGATCTATTTTAAGGTACTATAATGTCAAAAAATGTAAACAAGCGATTCAAAATTCATATTTTTTTTTTCAATTTGACATTATAGGATGGTTCTTATGACAGCAATGTCAAATTCAAACACACTTTGTTAAATACATTTTGCTTATAACCAAGGTGTATTAAACAAGGCGTGACTGACAATTAAATGCGGGTCTCTTTTAAGGTATAATATGAAAAAATATAAATAAACGTTTCAAAATTCTTAGAATTATTTTATTTTACTTTATAGGATGGTTCTTTTGAGAGCAATGTCAAATTCAATCACACTTTGTTAAATACATTTTGCTTATAACTTAGAAATAGGTTCTGCTGTATAAAAAAATGTTGATTTTGTATATCGTCGATGTTTTTGCAAAACCGCCCATCCATTTATTTGCAAAACCGCCTATCTTACAGCACTCAAATTTTACAGGAGAGCGTTTTCTTTGAAGGCATTGCCTTCATAGACGGTATTTTCTCTAGCTATTATTTTAAGAATCTGTTGTTTTAATAACGATTTTACGAGTTCTATGCATAAATCTTCGATGCCTGCAGTTCAGGGTTATCAAATCTAATTTTTACCACAGTGGCGATTTAGGCAGTTTTTCAAGTTGTCGACGATATGTATAACTAATAGAGCGCAAAGTTCCCGACCAAACTGCATTTCCTACATTCACTCGAAAAATAGGAACACATGCTTGCGGTACCTAAAAAAGGAACAAAAATAGAGAACATCCCAAATGAGCGTACCTGAACGAGTTACTCGACGGCGCTCTCCTTCACCAAATACGTGTTCCGCTATGCTCGCACAATTAAGTATCAAGCAAACTAAACGCAGTATATGGAAACTTCACATAGGAGGGTCAAACTGCACGTGAAATTGTATGTTCTCTTTATGGGTTTGGATTCTACTTATAACACGCGTAGAAATTATATAATGCCAACAGATTTCCATTCGTTCGATTTTCAAAAATGGGGTGTGAAATTAAAGGGATTGACCTGTAGAGGTGTACTAAGGTTTAATTTTTGTGTTTTTTTTGCTACCTGTTAAACATTTTAATTAAAGTTATTTTAAAAGTTAAATCAGTTGTTAAAATATGGGTATTACTAGAAATTGGTTTGAAAAGGCTCCATTTCTAATAAATATGTAATAGTGTTGCCACCCATTTGAAAGGTCAAATTCAACTAAAATTAAGGAAGTTAGGTAAATGAAATACATAAATATTTCTTACATACACATCTATGTATCAAAATATGGGTGTTCGAATACGTGAAGGCATTTTTGTGAAAGAGATCAGATCTGCATCGTTCTTTCGAATTTAAAAAGTTAGATGTCAAATTAAATACCTTTATCTGTGCATGCGCAATAAGTTTTATTTTTTGAAGTAAGAACTTTTGTAGAGGTACAAGGCGAATTGATTCAAAACCAATTTTCCCAATTTTTGAAAATATTTCCTATTGTGTGCAATTTCTTGAGCAACGATTTTGCCGTTTTTGCTTTTAGCGCCATACGGGTTCACTAGTCCAATTTTTTGTCTCAGGAAAATTGGTTACCAGTGTATTTTTTATAGATGTTGTTTATGTCAAGCGAAAAAACATAAAGAGGGTAACTGAAAGTTTTTTGTTTTGAATTTTTTCTTAAAATTACTACTTAGAAAAAAAATATTCATATACATGGCACATACATACATATATGTATGTAAGTAACGTAAGCGATAAAATTTAAACAAACATAAGTAATTAAAGGTTCGTTTGGTTATTATGATTTTTATGCCCATAAAAAAGTAAAATTAAAAACAGTTTAGAGTTTGGACTTGGAATGGTCTCGGTCTAGTTCGAAATAAACCTGGAATAGGATCCAATTAGCCACGAACTAGTCCAAACAGATCCTGAACTGATTTCGAACTCAGCCCGAACTAGTTCAGATCCCGAACTGCATCGATAGGTACCAAAATTATTCAAAAAATGTGTCTGTACTAAAGTATTCTCAAATACCTTTCGATTGAAACCCATATTGTAAAATTTTAGTTAACTTAAATATGTATTTAGATTAGTTTAATTTGAAGAAAGTAGGCAACCCTGTTGATAAATTTGGGCGGGTCAAAGCTTGCACAAGAAGCCTTCATTTTGTACTCATGACAGGATAATTCACCGAAATTATATGTATTTAAATAAAATTTTTAGATAGGTAGCAACCCTTATTTGATACCCACAATGGAATATTTTACTGAGTATATAGCTATACATATGTATGTACACATATGTATATTTAATTTAATCTTTAGATAGTTGGCAACCCTATTGACCGGGTCAAAGCTTACAGAAATAGTACTCATATTATACTCATCATACAATTATTCACTAAAGCTACATATATTTCTAAATTATTTTATTTTTTATTTTTTATTTATTCAAGTCTATGAAATACAGGTTTCTTAAGCAGGGATCACACGATTTGTACATTTGGCTAAAAATTTGCCAAATTCATAGACAAACCGTGTGAACACTAAATTTTATTTGTCATTTATCAGAAAAGCCAAATATTTGGCTTCTTGTGGCAAATCAAAAACAGCCTTAGTGGCCAAATCGTGTGAACGCAACCCTGCTACTTAAGCCAAATAAAAATTACGCAAATGACCAAATATCTGATTTGCCACTTGATGACAAATGCTTGTGACAAATATACAAATATGGTTGAGCAGTATTGCCATTTTATTAATATGTTCGAGATTGTGAAGTTTTTCACTCCAATTTTGACACCAATAATTTTAAAATATTTGTTTAAAATGAACCAAGGCAAATTTCTACAAGGTGATAGCAGCAGCACAAAAACAAAAAACTACACTAATAAATTAAACGCACAATGACAATGAGAACACAAATAAATAAAATATATAAATTTTTTAATATACCACGTTTCTATAAATGGACTAAAAAATAGAAAATAATATGGTTGTTCACGCTTGCCTGAGTATCAGGTTATCTTGTTATGTGGTAATATTTTTTATTCAGTTTACAATAATAAAATACTCTACAGAATAATTTTGTTTTAACCAGATAGTCCATTAATAGAAACGTGGTATATTAAAAAGTATTTTTTTATTGTATGGGGTATTCCATCGTCACGGGTGGGACATTTGTACAGCAAAAATAGTTTTCCTTTTTTAATTTAAGTATAAAGTACTAAGCAATTCTACATTTTGATAAAGCTACACCTAGTTCACTAATATACGAGTTATTACCAAATACGAAAAATATTCCAACTTGATTTTATATTGGAAAATTCTGAGCTGTTTCTTCCGTCACGGGTAGGACAAAGAAAAGACACTGCTTTTTGGAGAACATATATTTTAAGGAAAGTCTGTGAATTTACTTAACATTTCTATCTGGATTAGATGTTTTACTATACAGAAAAGAACCAGCAATCCCAACAAAGCACAAACCATAATAAGAATTATTTTTTTATTATTAAAAAATTCAAAATTCTCCTGTCACGGGTGGGACAACTTTTGTCACGGGTGGGACACGTACGATTTTCTTCATGAAAGGAAGCTTCTAGTGAGATCCATATCAAAGAGATTAGGTATGATAAATGTTAGAGGTCAAATACAAGATCAATTGACCTACTTTTATGACAGTGGAGTCATTGTAAGACGCACGATATACTGCTGACCCCAGGATCTATTTTAGGGGCAATAGTTATACCAAACGAAAGCTAGAAGTCGCCAGATTGATGTATTAAAATGCATGGAAGAAAGGATTATTTGCAAACGCATGAAATTTTATATGCATTTTCCTAATGCACTTCTGCACGGTGCATTTGATTGCAACGAAATTTCGAATGTGCCTTAATGATTTTCAAGTTTGTTTAGAATAGCTATGTATGTCTGACTAATACTAACTACAGGCTAAACATGTATATCGACTACTGTTATCACGTCGATAGAGATGTCTAACCTGCTGTTAGTGTTGACCAGACATTGAGTAACCGGCTTAAGAGTGGCTCGAGTTGAGTTATTTTTGGAAACTGATTTCATGGACAAATCATGCTCAAATTTAGCTATTCCTTAAAACCATAGAACGTCAGAAAAGATCTTGTGTATCGATGTCTAATCCGAAAAGTTATCTGCATTAGAATACTTGTAAGCAGATACATATGTATATCTTTGTCACTTAAAGGCTATTTATTGGATTGAATTTATAAGTTTCGCGAACTTCTAGATTTTCTTGGTTGGAACTTTTCAGGTAATTGTTAATATTGACTTTTAATTGTTGTTAAGCAACCCTCATCATAGAATTCTCTGGCGTCTCTAAAATAGTAATGCTTATCTTGACTTTTCGAGCTGGCCACGCGAAATTTTTTACTACATCGCTTAGCCCACCAACAGTATTATGGTGTTTAGTCAACCTTTACTTCAGAGTTTTGTGGCATTAAACATAGGTTTGAAACGTTAAACTTATTTTTTTATTGTTAGGCATCATTAGAAAAAAATTATAAAAGATTGTCACGGGCGGGACACGATAAAACGTTTCAAAATCTCTTAAGTAGGTACTTATAATATAATAAAAGAAATGAAATAGGGCTGCTTATTATAAACACACTCTAGTTATGAAATTATAGAAAACTCCCTAAAGTAGTAACTAAGCAATACGAAGTTTAAAACTTTTTAGTCACGGGTTGGACATGCTAAACCGTAGTGATTTTATCCTATTATATAATTTAAATGCCTATTTTTCTTCAATGCCATATTGCTTCTTCGGGGCGCAGAAAGATCGAGACATTTATTCCCCCCTTCAAAAAAATAATAACTTTGTGAATACTTGATTTTGCAGAGCCTTCTATATTAAAATATGTTGTCGTATTCAACTACTTTTCTAATGTTGAAGTTTTGAGTGTATTTACAGTGTAATAAAATAATATAACTAAATTTTTTTTCGAAAAAACGTTAATTTCAGGTATTGAGCATTGAATCATCAAGCATTCCATGTTCAATAAGCTACTCTAAAATTGGACACAAAGTTTCACTTACTCATGGAATACCCCGTATGTTTTTCTACTTTTTAGTCTTGTCTGTATATAATTTTGCAATAGATATTAAAATAAATCATTGAGATTCTGATACATATATGTATCGTATTTTATCAAACTGACATTTTATTTATTCTCTCTTACAACCTACGTGTATATTCTTAAGTATGTACATACATATGAGCAGCAATTAATTCCATTTAAATAAATGGCGTATCGTGCGGTTCCCCTGCAGTAGCGCATTGCATATTTTCAGGTGTAGTAATAATGCGATTGTTAAATATTTAACTGCTCCCGGCGAGGTAGATGTCTAGACTAGTTTGTTTACAATTGCCGCAATTCGCCTTGAAAATTTGCCTATTATTCCCCGAGCATATCTCAAGATAAATTAACAATTTATACATTGTTGTAAGCGGCGAAATGTATTTTTCATCGGGTAAACAGAAATAAAGTTATGGGCAAGTACATGCAAATGTGCTTCAACCAATGAAAAACGCGTTTTTAGACCTTATGCATATGCATAATTAGACCTGCTTGATTAAACAACCTCAGCTATGTCTCAGGGAAAGTATATTTTCACTGTCAATCAACAGTTTATTGTAAAAGTGGTAGTGATTTTTTCTTCGACTTGGTAAGTTTTTCGTCTATACTTGGTTAAAAACTTTTGTACTGCGGCAACACTGGGTCTTCTCGCCCCAAAATCAGCTGTTCTATCCATTCAATTGAACACAAATAAAAACAAAATACATTCAATTATTAAGTTGCTTTGATTAGGTTTCTTTAAAATATCTCGTATTTAACTTTAATCGTTAGATATTTTGGTGAGTTAATGCCTTTACATCAATAAGTGTACATATATATGTTAAAAACTGCAATTTATAATAGACAATGGAAGCGGTCGAAGATTTAGATCAGATTTTAATTACTGCAGTATGTGAGGATGTAGCCTCGACATCAACACCAATTAAAGATTCTGAGAAAAAAAAGAGAAAACGGACGCATGTAACAACAGCTTGGACACAGGAGAACATCTTTAAATTAATTAACGCCATTGAAGTTCATTCATGCATATGGGAATATTCTTCTAGCGACTATAAAAATCGCCAACAAAAGGACGATGCATGGAAGCAAATTCAGGAAAAAATAGTTGTTCACAGCATGGATGAATGCAAGGCGAAACGGAGCAATATTAAGATCTCCTACAACAATATAAAAAAAAAATATGCAACTAAATCTGGTCAAGGCGCAATCGAAAAACCCCACTGGCCGTTCTGGTCTGCGATGAAATTTTATTATAATCATGACCGTGCTAAAACCACAACATCAGAGTCAAATCTGAGGTTGGACAGCGAAGTCGATATTTCAAACGATGATACTCAGACATCCAGTGTTAATGAAAATGCAAGTACATGGAGTAATAAATCGCCAGACGACATTTTAGTGTCAGCAATAAAAATGCTTGAACAAAAAGATGACAAATGGACAGTTTTCGGGCAATATATGGCAATGCAGATGAGGGATATTTCTGCACAGGACGAGCAAACAGCAAATGAACTACATGCGGAAATTATAAAGAAAACAATGGAAACGCTGTAGGCTGTTAATAAGACCAAATAACAGAGTGAAAATCCTCCGAGATAGCCAACATTTTTTAGATGATCGATTTATTTCCGAACAAAAAACCATTTCGGTAAATATATAGAAAAAATGTCTCCCATGTGTACCAACTATGCAACTTTGGCAATTTTTGGAGATTCGCATTATTTCAACAGATATTTATGTTATCAGAATTTTAGTTGCAAGGCTTTGAATATTATTACGTATAGGTGATATTACCTTCCGATTGATATTTTTGCAGTCACAAAAACCGTGTTACATGTCCGTAGAAAAGCACGAAACACTGTAAAAATATCAATCGGAATATGATATAATCACTTATACATAACTATTCAAAAAAGAAGGAAGATCTGTCAATTAAACTGCAAGTAACATACTTGAAATAATGCGAATCTCAAAAAATCGCCAAAGTTATATAGTTGGAACACTTT
This sequence comes from Rhagoletis pomonella, assembly GCF_013731165.1. Taxonomy (NCBI): domain Eukaryota; kingdom Metazoa; phylum Arthropoda; class Insecta; order Diptera; family Tephritidae; genus Rhagoletis; species Rhagoletis pomonella. The sequence goes on along the minus strand of NW_023458559.1, from coordinate 357,815 downwards.
GAGGAATTTTACCCTATATACATATTTATGTATATTCTTTTCATATTTCTAATGAATTACTTTTAATTTTCTTGTTAATAAATTTTTAATTGTGGCACCTCCCACAAGAACAAACTGTTTACCTCTGGAATCGTGTATGCTAAGGTACTGAAATTTAGTAACATTTAAAATCTTATCAATATCGAACTAGCAGCGAAAGTGAAAAGTATTGCAAGAGGGGGAGTTACACCTTCCGAACAAACAATTGCTCATAATTTTTTGTTACATGGAAGAAAATGCGCAATGCCGTCACCAAAAAAATATCAAAAATGAACGCGAATATCAAAGCACTTCATACTTGCACGCTATTATACTGAAATATAATGGGCTATAAAATTGCATACCATAAGTTATTGTTGAAATTCTATTTGAACTTTTGATGAAAACGTGTTGAATCTTCTAAATTGTATACAAAGTTTGAAATTTGGATTGTTGGAATGAATGACTTTTATTTCTATAAAAAGATGAGCATTAAATAAATATAGAAACGTGGTCAAAATTGGTCAAAATGTTGTACAACTATTATTATGGCCATACGTGTATGCTGATTTCTAAACCAACACTCCCCGCCTGAAGATGTGTACTGACCCAGATGTTTATATTTTAAAGTCTATCTGACTTTTTTCAATTTTAACTATAGGTTTCATGAAAACATAGTTCATTCAATAACATAACGTCACTACACACGAATAAAGGCGCGCTAGTGTTTTGACGGCGAAAAAAGGCGTTTAAAAATATTTTGCGAAAAAAGATGCTTATAAAAGACTTTGGCGAAGTATGTTAAGAGTATTTGACGCTGAAGTTTTTTTATGCGTCTTTTTCGGCGTCAACTTTTGAGCTCGCGCCTTTATTCGTGTCTAGTGGCGATAAATCATATACATAAATCAAAGTTCAAAGTTTTGTAAACAATTTTAAGCAAAATTTCAGCATAATCAAGTGCAAGTTTGAAGTGGCCAAAAATTCGCCTCGATTTTTGATAATCTGAATACTGATTAAAAATTTTGAGTGATTTTTCCTCGACGCTTTCAGCTTTGGTTTATGTAGAGGGTTTATGTTATTTTATGCACTACTATATTTTTATAAAACATTTAGTGAAAATTGAAAAAATCGAATAAACCTTAAAATATAAACATCTGAGTATTGTTTGTAATCATCCGGTTGGGCACTGTAAATACAATCATTATAATAATTAAGTACACTAAATATTTATTGAATAATGACACATACCTGTGAAATTTAACTTTTCCCCCTCCAATAATTATGTCTTTTTTTAATATCGAGGTATGTCAAATTAAAATATCTCTTTGGTTTTTTCTAACACGTCGTGGTTTTTTTTAATGGTACATGTATATTTTAGAAATTTTAACAACTTGCATGAGATGCCAAAGAATAATTAATTTAGAATTGAATTTTTACTTAAAACCCAACAGTATTATTTAAAAATATCCAAAACGAGACAAAGTAAATCAGAAAAACTTATGTAATTTCGAAGTTAGCGTTAGCGTGTTAACTCTTAAAAAAATAATTTTTGACAATTTTCTTAGCGTTAACATCGAAATTAATAAAATTTTATGATTTACTTAGTCTCTTTATGGGTATTTTTAATTAATAATTTAAAGTTTTTGTTAAAATTCAATTCTAAATTAATTATTTTTTGGCTTCTCATGCAAGTTTAAAAAAATTCTAAAATATATATGTCACCAATGAAAAAAGAGGTATTTAAATTTTAGATATCTCAGTATTTGGAAAAAAAATTATAACATAATTATTGGAGGGGGCGGGGGGTTTAATTTCGAAGGCCTGTGTAATTAATTAAAATATGAATTGATTATGGCCGCGTTTTCGAGCGTGGGCTATACAAGTTTACAAATGTCTGTATTGGAATGGTACTTCACCATTGACAGACATAAAATATTCTTCAAATTCTCTCCTTATTTCCTTTGCTTCATTGCTTATGTAATTGTTTGGCTGTTCTACTGTTCCTTCTTGAACTGGTCGAAGTGAAACTTGGTTAAATTCAATTGGTATTAGATTGCCTTCCTCATCAGTTTGGCTTTCCACATAGTTCGAAGATTTCGTTATCAAAAAATTATGCAAAGCACAGCAAGCCATGGTGACCTTTGTTGTTTTAGTAGGATTCAAACGAATTGGTCGGGAAAATACTTGAAACCGTTTGGCCATTATTCCAAACACATTTTCAACAATACGTCTTGCTCTTGATAAACGATAATTAAATATGCGCTGGCCAGCTGACAAATTTCTTCCAGGGTATGGCTTTAGTAAGTGCTTTTGCATACGAAAGGCATCGTCTGCCACTAAAACGTATGGAACATTAAGTTCGCGGCCTTCCAATGGTCTAGATGAAGGTAGTCCAAGAGAATTCATGTTCAAGGCGTGCTGGAAAGTTGATTTGCCAAAAACTCCACCATCGGAAACTCGTCCATTGCAGCCAACATCAATATATACGAATTTATACTCTGCGTCTGCAATAGCCATTAGGACTATGCTATGAGTACCTTTGTAATTAAAGTAGGTACTTCCGCATCGCGTCGGAGCTTCCATTAGGATGTGCTTCCCATCAACTGCTCCTATGCAGTTGGGGAAATTCCATTTTTCATTGAATTTTCTGGCAATTTCATTCCATTGATCTTCATTGGATGGAACCTAAGAAATGAATAATCTAAAATTAAATTTTTCGTTTATACTATAATGGGTGTATATTTACCTGCAAATATTCATCTTTGAGTGTTTTGTAATTTGCATCACAAACTTCCGGTATGAATAAAGAAATAGTGTTGGGCGCAATACGAAAAACTACAGATAAGCTTTTAAAACTGTCCCCTGAAGCGAGAAAGCGCAGTGTACAAGCCAAACGTTCACAGTCTGGAACCGCTTTTCGCATATTTGTATCATTCTTTTTTACAAATGGAGAAATCTTTTTAAGAAGTTCGCTGAAGGTCGTTTCGTTCATACGTAAGTAATTTTTAAACAAATATTTTTGATTATTTATTTCCCGGAACTCGCGCAAAGTTTTTTCGTAAGCGCCCTCGGTGCACCTTTTAAGGAGCCATTCGTTCACCCAAACACTTCGTGGAGTCATATTTCTTTTCTTTCTAGGAATACTATTCTTTTCAAGACATCTTTTCCGTTTTATATAATAACAAATGTATATAATCGCTGCGAGTTTCTTTTCCCTTTGCGTATCCATTATTTTTTGTATATTTCACTTAAAATCTCACAATATGTATCACAGATGCAAAAGTATGGTTGAGAACTGATCAGCTGTTTAAGTATTTATGACCAAATGGTTAAACCGTGTGAATGAATGTGGACAATATTTGTCACTTCTCTGTCGTGTGCAAATGTGTGACAAATCATTTGGATCTTTAGCAGCCAAATCGTCTGATCGCAAAACAAATCATTTGCACATCGATATCCAAATGCGCAAATGTGAACAAATCTAAATTTGGCATTTTCTGTACAAATGTACAAATCGTGTGATCCCTGCTTTACAGACTACGAGCTATATGTAACAAACAACGTAAAAACTTAACAATATATTACAAAACTGTATTCAATATGTTAATAAGTTCATACTTAGATATTGAGAAATCAAACGAAACAGAGTTCGAGATCCTGTTAAGTTCATTGATAGCTCGAGCGATGGGAGCATTTCGAGCGTAATCAGTTCTAAGAATTTGTTCATAGAAGGGTACAACAATACGCAGAGACCTCCGCGGGATGTTAAAATTAATCCGAGCGAGAAGAGATGTACAATCAATGTCACCACTAATAATATTGAAAAAGAAAGATAATGAAAGAATTACTCGCCTTGTCTCCAGCGTTTTCAAATTTATTAGAAGTAACCGTGAATTATAAGTAGGCATTGGCTCGGAGAAGTTTAATAAGCGTAGCGCAAACCTAAGAAATATTTTTTGGACCCTTTCAATTCTATTTACTGCGGAAATATGGTATGGTCTCCATATTATAGCACCATATTCCAAGTTTGACCGAACAAAGGCTGTATAAAGTAATTTAAGAGTATAAGGATCCGAAAATTTCGCACAATTACGCCTAATAAAGCCCAAAAGTGAGTACGCTTTAGCGATAATAAAGCTTATGTGGCTATTAAAAGAAAAGTTCGAGGTAAAGATAATACCAGGATCCTTAGTTTCTTCTAAAGAATCTAAAACAGAGTCAACAATCATATAGGTGGAAGGCAAAACATTTTGTATCTTCGCGTACGTTATTTTGAAGCACTTAACTTAACTTTTAAGATACATACATTGGTCGCAACCCTATTCAAAAATTGTATTACTTATTTGATATTCATAAAATAATAATGTATTGAAGTTACATACACATGTATAATATGTTTGACTTAACTTTTTAGGCAGGTAGGAACCCTATTAAAAAACTTTACCTCTTGATAAAAGTGTACTGAAATGGCTTTCCTTCGATAAAAGCGTTGCAAATTTTACGCCACTTAAATATCACTTCACTTTATTTTCAGACAGATGGCTACCCAACGTAAAAATTTGTAGTTTTTGCCGAAAGCGGTAAAGCTGCCCTACAAAATTGTCTTTCAATATTTAAATTGTATGTAGTATGAGGGTAGATATGGAGCGCCGACATAAAAATACCTTAACCCTAAAAACATAATCATATTCTAACACACGTAAAAGATAGTCATGCGTAAAATTGACGCATGAGTCAAGCGAGCAATATTGTCATATTTTAATGAATAATTTCGAATAAACTTATATGGACTATATATGTTCATATAAACATAATAAAAATACCAGAATTTAAAATATGTTTATAATTAATTATTAAGGGAGAAAGCAAAGACAAAATAGTGCTATGTTGAGAGAACGAAAAATATGCATTCGTAAATTTTACAGATTATCTTTTCAGGGTTAAAGAAATACATACGTATATACGCATATATAATGTATGCACTTACACCTATGTATATATATATTTAAAAAACCTTTAGAAATAAACGTAAATATATTTTATGTGCATGAGACATATCATTTTCGTATATCTCTCAAACGAAAACTTCCTAAAATACTTGAAAACTTCACGTGAAGGAACATTTTACTTGCGGAAGTTTCACAACGTAGTACTCCTCTTTCATGTTCCTCTCTTTTTCGGAACATATTTTTGTCGAGTACTTTACTTAGAGCCAATTTACACGATGACTTTTCACCCTGGGTGGAAAGTCATGCGTGTCGAGCCTGTAGGCAAGAAGTGTAGCGAAGTCAGTGGGGTAGGCAAGCACGAACGGTGAGCGAAATCGAGGGGTTTTTGACGTTTCGCTTTTATCGAGTTCACTTTTTCGTATTTTTGCTTTGAGTTCGCGATTCGCTCCGCTTTAAAAATAATAATCCCAACGGTGTTTACCCTCCATTCCCGCCCATACGCACGAGGGGCGCAGTCTGCATGACGTACGGAACCAGTATTTATTTTCAATTTTTGCGCCGAGTCACGATAGGCAGGAGTTTGTTAAGTGTCGAGATCTAAAACTGTTCAGCTACAGAACTAAATTCATCAGTCGATTTAATGCCTTTATTTTAATGATTAATTTATTCAGAGGACAGTATCGATTTCTTAATGCTGAAAAGCGGATCTGATATATCAAACGTGGTGGAATGAGAATTAAAATCCTGGCATAAGCAACGGAGTGGGTCGTGAAATTAAAAATTAGTTTTACAAGCTTTCAGAAATAGGGGTCAAAAGTGTCTTGACACCCGGGAGGGAACATTAAGGCTAACTTCGCCCAGAGTGCAATGGGGTATAGTCGTTGCGCTGGGTGTGCAGTTACAGTTGCATGGCTATACTCAATCCCGACTCTTGCGTCCTCGTTCGCGCACTCTGGGCAACGTGAGCAACCCATGTGCGAGATGCGGTAACCAATCCGAGTTGAGCCTTGGGTCACGGCAGAAAGAGAGGGAGCTTCGGTGGGGCCACTCCGACTTATTCGGTTTAAGGGCTCACTGAAGTCTGCAGCGTCTGTTCACCAGTAGGTGCGGCTGCAAGCGGGTGTCTGCTTGGAGCAAGCGGCTCGCTATATAAACGTGTATTTGGTTGCGAAACCACCCCCGTCCCAGCAATGGGTAGTGCGCTGGGCTTGGGACCCGCCACGTAAAAACCACTTCCAGTGAAGAAGCAAGGCAAAGCCTCGGATGAGACCCCCCCTTATGATGACGACCACGGCAAACGTTTAAAGGACTACGATTTGAGGGCATGCACCTGGAATGTCCGGACCCTTAATGGGGAAGGTGCCTCTGCCCGGCTGGTTGATGTCCTCGTAAGGACAAAAGCTGACATCACCGCCATCCAAGAAATGCGTTGGACGGGGCAAGGCAAACAATGTCTGGGGCCTTGCGACGTCTACTACAGCTGCCATGTAAAGGAGCGCAAGTTCGGAGTTGGATTTGTGGTGGGAGAGAGACTCCGTCGCCGAGTACTGTCGTTCACCCCGGTGGACGAGCGTCTAGCCACAATCCGCATCAAAGCGAGATTCTTCAACATCTCGCTCATCTGCGCCCATGCCCCGACGGAAGAGAAGGATGAGGCATCCATGGATTTCTTCTATGAGCGCTGCCCCTGTCATGATATCAAAATCGTGCTTGGCGACTTCAATGCCAGGGTGGGCAAGGAAGGGATCTTTGGAACCACCGTCGGAAAATTCAGCCTCCACGACGAAACGTCCGACAACGGATTGAAGCTGATCGACTTCGCCGGGGCCCGAAACATGGTAGTATGCAGTACTAGGTTCAAGCATAAAAAGATCCATCAAGCTACGTGGCTGTCTCCGGATCGAAAAACGAGAAACCAAATCGATCATGTTGTGATAGACGGAAGGCACGCTTCCAGTGTTTTAGACGTACGCACACTCCGAGGCCCAAACATCGACTCGGAACACTATCTTGTTGTAGCCAAGATACGCACCCGCCTCCGTGCGGCAAACAACGTGCGCCCAAATATGCAAGGAAAGCTTAACGTCGAAAAGCTGCAATCACAACAGACAGCCAGCGCTTTCGCTACTCGACTCTCACACCTGCTCTCAGAGAGCACTCTTCAACAAACCGACATATGCGAGCAGTGGAACCACATTTCCCGCTCATTAAGTACCGCCGCCGAAGAAGTAGTCGGATTTCAGCGAGCCCGAAAGAACAACTGGACCGATGAGGAGTGTCAGGAAGCTGCAGAAAAAAAAATGCCGCCTACAGGGCCACGCTGCGATCGGGCGCAACGCGCGCTATGTGGGACCGCTATAGGGATCTGAAGAGGGAAGCGAGACGTATTTGCCGCAATAAGAAGAGAGAGGCCGAAATACGTGAGTGCGAAGAGCTTGAAATGCTGGCCAACAGGAAGAATGCCCGGAAATTTTACCAGAGAGTTAGGCGACTTACGGAAGGTTTAAAGACCGGGCGCACTCCTGTACGAACAATAATGGCGACCTAGTAACTGATGTCCAGAGCGTACTTAAATTATGGAGGGAACACTTTTCCGCCCTACTAAATGGAAGCAGCACGGAAAGTTGTGGAGAAGAAGAACCCGAGCCCGCAGTCGATGATGACGGAGTCGACGTTCCACCGCCTGACTATGACGAGGTACGTATAGCAATAACGCGGCTGAAAAACAACAAAGCCGCTGGAGCTGACAGCCTGCCAGCTGAGCTATTCAAGTACGGCGGCGAGGAGTTGATAAGGTGCATGCATCAACTCTTGTGCAGAATATGGTCAGATGAACGCATGCCCGACGATTGGAATTTAAGTGTGCTGTGCCCAATCCACAAGAAAGGTGACCCCGCTATTCGTGCCAACTACCGCGGGATCAGCCTTCTAGGCATGGGTTACAAGGTCTTATCGAGCGTACTGTACGAAAGACTTAAGCCCACCGTCAATGAACTGATTGGGCCTTATCAGTGTGGCTTTAGACCTGGAAAATCCACCATAGACCAGGTATTCACAATACGCCAAATCTTGGAAAAGACCCGCGAGAAAAGGATCGACACTCACCACCTATTTGTCGACTTTAAAGCCGCCTTTGACAGCACTAAAAGAAGTTGCCTATACGCCGCTATGTCTGAATTAGGCATCCCCTCAAAACTTATACGGCTGTGTAAAATGACGTTGAGCAATACCACCAGCTCCGTCAGAATTGGGAAAGACCTCTCCGAGCCGTTCGCCACAAAACGGGGTTTCAGACAGGGCGACTCCCTTTCATGTGACTTCTTTAATCTGATGTTGGAGAAGATAATAAGAGCTGCAGAACTGAACCGCTCAGGAACAATTTACTACAAGAGCGTGCAATTGCTGGCTTATGCCGATGACATCGCCATCATCGGTAACAAACACCGCGAAGTCTGATCTGCCTTTTCCAAGTTGGATAGGGAAGCAAAGCGAATGGGTCTGGTGGTAAACGAGGACAAGACGAAGTATCTCCTGTCATCAAACAAACAGTCAGCACATTCACGCCTTGGCACCCACGTCACTGTTGACAGTTACAATTTCGAGAAAGTAGAGAATTCCGTTTTTTGGGAACCAGCATCAACACCGATAATAATGTCAGCATGGAAATCCAACGCAGAATCACTCTTGCCAACAAGTGCTACCTTGGCCTGTCTTGGCTGCTGTCTTTGGACCGCTGGCTTGGTCATGTCGTTCGAATGGACATCGACGCTCCAGCTCTGAAAGTCTTCAACTCGGAACCCGCTGGTGGTAGCAGAGGAAGAGGGAGGCCCCAACTGCGATGGAAAGATCAGGTGGAGAAGGACTTGGCTTCACTTGGCGTTTCCAATTGGCGTCAGTTGGCACAGAGGAGAAACGACTGGCGTGCTTTGCTGAACTCGGCCAAAATCGCTTAGGCGGTTACAGCGCCAAAAAAGAAGAAGAAGATATTTTACCAAGCATTTGCCTGCGGCTGGAAAGTGTAGGAAGATTCATAAGTTTTAATCGGCTCGTATAAGGTGGAAGGTTATATTGAGAAGCTCAACGAAAATTTCTTAAAGCAAAAAGTAGAAATTGTTTTTGAACGGATTCTATCTTGTCTGAGTAAATTTGATACCTTGATTTCCAAACCGCCGAACCGTATTCCAGTATTGGCCTAACAAATGTTTTAAATAGGATTTTAGTGATATAAGGTTCACACAATTCTTTTGACCATCGTTTCACAAATGCTTTGTTGACTGTCACATTAATATGAAGAGTAAAATTAAGCTTAGGATCAATTGTGATACCAAGGTCCACAAAATTGTATACCTGTTCCAGGTTATGGTTACCTATTGTATAAGAAGCGGGATGAACAGCTCTTCGCGAGAAGCACATTACTTTACATTTCTTAAGATTTAGAGGCATAAGATTTACTTGACACCAGTAAGCCATGCTGTTTAAGTCCGATAGGAGCAAAGACCTTTCTTTAATTGAAACGTATGATTTATAAAGCTTTACATCATCTGCATACATTAAAATTTTGGAAAATTTTATATATGTAGAAATATCGTTTATAAAAAGCAAGAACAGAACCGGGCCTAGGTGGCTACCTTGAGGTATTCCTGAAGTAACATCAATGACGTCAGAGATAGTATCCTTTTTAGACAGTTCTTCGTTAAGCTTTTTAAAGTTGGCTTTCGAAAAATCAAAGCGAATATTTGGTTCTATGCTTGGGTGCTGAAACTTTGACCATCAATTATAACCTCGTAAGATACCTCTGTAGCAGGGTGGTAGACATCTTCGGGCAAAACTAGTGGATCACGCTTATTTACAACGGACTTAGATGCATCATCAACAAAAACAAGATCTAATACTTTACCAAACTTATTGTGAAATACATTAACCTGAGTTAGGCAGAGTTCAGCCATCTCCTCTAAAAATACGTTGTTACACGCACTAGACGCTAAAGGTACGATATCATTGTCAATGATGTTCCATGATATGATTGGTAAATTAAAATCACCCAGCCAAATCATTGAATCACAGGGTTAAGTCAGTAAATTAACTGATTTCAGTAAAGAGATGAGTCGTGAATACACCAATGTGTCAGATCGGGGAGGGATATAGCATAGAGCTAAGTAAATAGACCCTTTTCCAGCCTGTACACGAATGCATTTGAATTCTACTGAATCAATGTGTGGAAGACTAACTTCTTCAGATGATATTGAAGAGTCTACAGCGAAGAGTACGCCACTGCCGATTCTGTCCTCCCTATCTTGTCTATATATATGATAATGATTTGGAAGAATCTCTGAATTGAAAATATGAGGTTTCATCCAAGTTTCAGTAAAAGAAAGAATATTATAATTAGATTTAAGGCCTTTAAGGTATAAGTTCGTTAATTTAGTATTTAAGCCTCTTACATTTTGGTAATAAATACTTAAAGCAGATTTAATAATTAGTTTTTTGATTCAGCGTTATGACGGGGAATATTAGCTAAGTTGTTTCCTTTTTTGGACCTATATTCGAATTCACGAACGAAAGCTCCGGGGGGCCAGAAAGATCTACTAAGCAGCGCATTAAAATTCTCTAAATTTACGTCAATTTTAAATGAAGCAATATTTCTTTCGTATTTTAAATTCAATTTTCTGATGCTTAGGTCGACAGTTGTACTTTTTGATGAGATATAAAGCTTTATATCGTCTTCGGTAGTGTCTCTCGAAAATCGGAAGTCGGAAGATTATTCTGACGTGCAACGGCAATAATTTCCTTAGATGGACTATGAAGACGCTTACGTTTAGACACACGGTTATCCTTAACAGATTGCAAGGCATCTAAGCATATAAATGATTTAAACACATTTTCATAATGCTTAAATTTTTAGGTCAGCACCGACAATTCTCTTCCTATTTTCTGTAAAACCATTTCTGGTTTGCCTAAATAGCTTGAAAAGATCAACTTCGGTTGACCTGCACTTTACGCAAGACCAGCGAAGTCTCTTGCCATCATTAATAGCGTCCAGAATTCTTCCCGTCAAACCAGCACATTTCAGATGGTAAATACCATCACACAGCCAGCACGATAAGTAGCGTTCAGAATCGCTTTTAATTTGGCAAGTATCAAGATTGCACTTCATATTGAAAGATGTAAGTAATAACACTCGTTAATAAACAGACAAACAAATAAATTATAACAGTTAAGGAGCTGATGTAAATAGCTTTAAATAAATGTAGTGAACAGTTTGAGTATCACTGTAATTATGACACTTAATAAACGCAACGCAAACAGCTGTGACAAGAATTACTAGAAGAAGTAAACAGAAAGAGTAGAACAAATGTGCAAAAACAAAATGAATTCAGTTAACTACAAAGGATACAACAACAATGATAGCAACAAATGACTCGGCAAGATTAGAATGTATGCTAGTGAAATTAAATTAAATTTAGTTTAATATAAAACACAATAACTTTCACTTAGCTTCAATTATTTCACACTAAGATGCTCATAAGCACTTTTTATCACTACTTCAACTCGGAATTTGCACAATAAGCTTAACAAATAGAAAGCCAAAATCAGAGCACAATAAAGTACAACCTCACAGCTTGACGTTTGCAGATTGAGGACGAAAGAGTTGACCAAAGAAAATTTTACGCTTCAATGTCAAAAATACGCAAAAAACGCCGCAAGGAAAAAGTCATCGTGTAAATGCACGAGGATTTTCGAAGACTTTTTTAAAAGGGAACGTGCCAAAAACGCAGGGTGAAAAGTCGTCGTGTAAATTGGCTCTTAGTTACTCGACGCTTAGCGACTATGTTTCTCTTAACTATCCGCACTCTCAGTGAGAGGAATAGAAGTAAGCGTATTCGCTAGAAAACTTCACTGTGAAGCGAAATGCAGATGCAGACCTCTAATAACTATCGCCAATTTACCTGCTACTTGTGCCGCCTGAGCCATTGCCATTTGGTAAGAGTAAAGAAGTGGTGTAAATTGTATCATGTGTTGTGGATTAGCAGCTAATCCTTGACCTAAAGCTGCAAATTCGAAAGAAAAAATATTGTGGAATTTAACATCTGTAATAGAGCTAGCGAGTACCTCTACATACCTCGAAGAAGCTGCTGCTGAAAAGCTTGAAAAGCGGCGGCTTGAGCTGCTGAATTAGCGTTTCCAAGTCCACTAGCGGAAGGATTAGTAGTCCCAGCTGTTGATATATTCGCTAATCCTGCTAAAGCTGAGAAATTGCCAAGATTTCCCAAGCCGGTTATACTAGCAATGTTGTTTAAACTAGGCAAGCTGCCAAGCGCACTAAGTTGAGCAGCAGCAGCGGCCAGCGCTGCAGTAGTGTATTTGTCGTATTGTTGCTGCTGCTGTTGCACCTGTTCGCGGTCACGATGTTGTAATTGGCTTGTTGGATTTGTTGTGGGTTGTGAAGCTGGCTGTTGATTACGTGAAGAACGCGGTGTGGTAGATGGCGGAGGCGTGGGAGTTTGTTGGATACAGGGAGGCGGTGTAGGACGAGATGCTACACTGGGTGTAGGCGTATGACATTTTGTAGGAATAACAGTTACTGAAGGTGGCAAATTAGCAAGAGCACTCGGGGTATGCTGTTGCTGCTGGTGTAAATGCTGTAATGGTTGCTGTTGAAGCGAGGGTTGTGTTGACGGTGCCGAAGAACTCGAAGAACTGCGAACATCTACATGCGATGGAGTGCCTTGATTGGTTAGCCGCTGCTCAATTTCTTGTTCCTAAATAAATAAATAAAAATTATATTATTATCAGTCACCGACCAGTTCTCTTGCTGAGCGGACGTGTTATTTCTGCTCAGTGGCGGATACAGGGGAGGGGCGATAGGGGTGATCGCCCTTCCCCCCCCCCCCCCCCCCCCCCCCCCCGAAGCTGGAAAAAATTTCGGTTAAAAAATATTACCTCAAACGAGAATTGAAAAAAAAAATTTAAAAACTTGTTTGTTTTAATCTTCAATATCATAATCCTTGATTTAGGCTTGCATAAGATTATTTATAGAATAAGAAAGCATGTAAATCTCTTAAATTAAAAATTACAACAATGGGTATGCAAATACTATGAATTTATAGACCTTGTCACAACTTTACGGCATTTACATTTCGACAAGACTTGACCATTTGTCTTAATATATTTTCATTTCATTGTTTGTTTATAAAAATATAGTATAATCTTTAACAAAAACCATATTAATCCAAGCTTAAATCTCTGTGCAACGCTTTAGAAAATCACAAACTTACTAAAAGCTGTTTTTTAGCCCATTCAATTTTACCTCAAGTTAAAAGTAACTGATTTTTGGCATTTTTTTGTTGACCATGTTAGCTATTTTATTCCATGCAAAACATTTTCGACGATTTTTTTGTTATATGTGGAAAATGTACAACACCTTCGACGAAAAAAATTCCCAGAAATCAATGGTACTTGAAATTGGGCTACAAAACTGCATACTCAAAATGTTTCTAAAAAATCTTTAAAATAGCTAGAAATTTTTACAAAGATTGAAACTTGGATTTGTATGGTTTCTGTTAAAAATATGCTATTGCTTTAAAACACAATAATTAAAATTAATAATAATATTGAAATAAATGATGAAATCTTGCCAATATGTGAGTCTTTTAAAGTTATGATAAGAACTATATGTATGCATGTCGAATCAAACTTTTTGATACTACTTTTTGTCTATTCCCGCGGTGAATGTAGAAAATTTCACATTCAACTGTGTAACCAGAAATTCGTAGGGGGATAACAGCAAAATGCGTAGAAAAAGCGATTGCCGCGTTAGTTACCGATATCGCTAAGAAATTATACTATTTGGACATTGTCCTTCCTCGGAGAGCAGATAGATGAAATTTGGCAAATTATCGTGCGTCTAGCGCCGATGATTATTATCAAAATGTAATATTTATACCGCTGTTGCATAATATTTAGCTCGATCTCCGAGAAAGATTGCCCAAAAATATACATTACATAAACATTTTTGAGTTGAACTATTACTTCCATACATATAAAATTGGGGAATATAACAAGATACAAAAAGGCGCTATCAGTTTGGAAGGAGAGTATAAAGTGTGGTCAGAACGATGAACAAATGAGGTAAGCGAAAAGCCATACCTAACATCAGCAGCAGAAGTTCTTGCTAAATGGGACGGCGAATATGCTTTTCCGTTGATTAACAAACTTCTCCGCATTCTGACTACACTTCTAGCTAATAACGCTACTTCAGATAGAAGTTACCCTTCGCCTGTTAAAAACATGGTTCCATAGTACTATGAATGAAAAAATACTGATAGGTCTAAGACTTTTACACGTACACTTAGGGCCAATTTTTCAGTGCACGGTCGTGGTTTAAATTTAGTTTAAACGCCCAAGCTGGCTGCTTTAAACTAAAATTAGCAAATCAAATGTCAGTCAGCTGTTCATTTTAAATTAACTGCCACTGAAACTGGTCCTTAGATATTGAAATTGGAACTAAACGGATAATACAAAGATTCCCAAAAGGAAAGCGCAAAATTGAGTTTGCAATTTAAATTATTATAATCAAAATTCCGAATAAGTTGTTAAGTTACTTAATTACATCCCTCATTTGACAAACATTATAAGCAAAAAATAAGTATTTATGTAATACTAGCCGGCCGCGGATGCGCGAGGCTTCGCCACGCGCTTAATGTATGCATATGAATGTACATTTACGTATTTGGAGAAAGAAATCATATTTCAACATGTACTTCGTTTATTATATACATAAAAATCTTGTCTAAATCCGTTCAGTAGCGTGGTTAAAATATCTCGCCTTTCCTTTATACTATGTATAGAAGATAGCAATTTTAAATAGATACATGCGACGGCCATGCACTTTCATTTGGTATCTCATTTTTTATCCAACGAACGGAGAAGATCTTATAGTTTTTAAACAGGTGTCAACCCTACTCAGAAAAATAATTCATTATTACACATCCAGGGGCTAAGAATTTTCATTTGACAGTGACGGTGCAGAACTGACGCTTATTATAATTGAATATAGTAATTTTCTCAACATGTAGCAACCCTATTAAAATTCTAAGTTAAAAAGGTCACTCTCCTATCGATAGAGAATATATTAGATAAAATCTCGTCGAAATGCGTTCAGCAGTTTTCGAGATTCCCGCGTATAAAAAATCTCGACTTTCCTTTATACTATGTATAGATGCACAAATATATACTGATTTAATAAACCCATAGCATAACTTTCATAAAAATTACTAGAACCTCTTTTTGCGTAAATATTAAATGAGGGTTCAACGAGAGTGGATGCTTGTAGGTGATATAGCTTCGATTGGTCACTCCGCTGTGAATCAAGTTAGATGGCTGTACTTTAACATTATTCGACAAGTCGATCCCAATCGCCCCTCCCCAAATAAAATCCTGTATCCGCCACTGGCTCTGCTAGCCTCTGATTCCCCGCCTAAAAGAAAATAGTTAAAAAGAATTTCGAACCCTTCCCAAATCTTCCTAAAATCGAAACAGCAATCCTAAATACGTAGCAATCTCTGCGGTAGATGAAAACAAACCTTTAAACAAGTTAAATAAAAGCTTATAAAAATTACGGCTGTTTTGCCATCCATGCCTCTTTAAAATTAATAAGCAAGTAAATCGTCAAAATTACTAAATTCCGAGATGGCAGTCTTTGCCTATTATTGAAGGACAAACCAACAGCTGAAACCTTTATACATACGTACGATATTTTTACATGGTGTTTGTGAAGTGAAAGCTACATATCACGATACGCTCAACCATACGAAAGGTACTATATAAGCTCCATGTTTAAATGATCATAATGAAGAAGAGATTGTGAAAACCTTGTCTGATCAAGGTGTCGTTGAAGTATACAAGTTTTCTAAAGTTGTGAATAGGAAACCAAAGCATCCTGGAGTATGTCTTCTGCAACCTCCCCCACATTCACCCGACACATGCTCCCGAACGATGTCCACAAAATGCGCGGGAGATCACCCGGCTTTTGACAAGTTTTGTCCAAAGTATCAGTAATCAAAAGAGATCTTAAAAATACAAGTGGAAAACAAATGTACAATGAAACAAGTAAGAAAGTATAAGTTCGGGCGGAGCCGAACATTAAATACCCGGCGCAAGTATTATATATATGTTTTTCACATTTCCGGCTAACTGTGCCAAGCTTTGAAAGAATTGGTGGAGCGGTTACCAAGATATACACATGTAACCATAAGTGGGAGCGGCTACGCCCATTTTCCAAAAAATTATAATATTCTTATTTTCGTCTAAAAACTATTGTAAATATCAATTTTGAGTGAATAATCTTCAGTTGTTACTAAAATATCGCATTTTCGTATTCCTGAAAATTACCGTTATATGGGAGGCAGGCGTGGTTATTGTCCGATTTTGCCCATTTTCAATACCATCCGTCCTACGCCGAAAGAAGTGCACGTACAAAGTTTCGTTAAGATATCTAAAGTTTTACTCGAGTTATCGTGTGCAGAGACGGATGGACGGACGGACAGACAGTCACCGCTTAACCGATTTCTCTTTTCATTCTGATCATTTATGTATACATTTGTCTAAATATATCTCGATTCGTTTTGCCTGTTACAAACAACCGTTATGTGAACAAAGTTATAATACCCTTGTGCACAAGTGCGCTCGGGTATAAAAAGCAATCACACTTTACAGAAACCCAATTCCCTCAATAATAGGTGGCTCTTTTTTTGCCATCGTCAAATCAATCAATAACCAACAACAAAGTTTACTCTAGTATCCCATGACTATTCCAAAACAAATAACTTCACTCCAGTCGTAACGCTACAACTAAACTCAAACTTAGCAAACAATTCTCATCAACAAAACACAGCACAAAACATAAACGACGATAATTCGCTCAGTAACATTCTCACTCAAATAATTACTAATCAACAACATACAGTTAATACAGCTTCCTTCTTCACCAACGAAAATAATTTTCAACAATCAAATACATACTTCCAAAACAAATAACAACGATAACGAATTCTCTATTTACTCTACAATTTATAACATGCCATCTCTCCCAGTTGAGCAAGAAAATTACATTAACATGGAACATATAACCAAACAAACTTACTTTTACTTCATTATCAGCCACTTATTACTCATTTCTATTGCACATAAAAATACTACCTTCACAATGATCTCTGTACTGCAATTGAACATAAACGGGTACTTTAATAATTATAATGAATTACAGTTGCTAATAAAAGAACTAAATCCTTCCCTCTTGTACTTACAAGAAACTCATATCCGTCATAATATGAAACCGTATCCTCCGAGACGATACTTTTTCAATTCCCCCGAAAACCAATATGGTTAGCAAGGTGTTGCCATTGCCATACTAATTAAAAGAGGAATTCCTCACAAAATTCTCTTAAATGACGATGATCTTCTCAGTATTGCTATAGAGATCTTACGCAACCCAAAACTAATAATACATACATACCACATATACAAATAAACAGTTTTCGTGCACACACATCTTTGTAATCTTAAATAAGGCAATAGGGTCGATGCTTTGATTGGAGCCCTGTTTGAGGTTCTCCATTTGTTAACGATAGAGGAGCTAAAGTTGAAAATGCCTTGTTATCTACTGATCTGGTTACACTAAACGATGGTAGCCCCACTCTCTCTTCTCAACACACCAATCTTTCACGCACGTTGGCTAACCTGTTCCCCCTTTGTACATGACGACGATAAATGATCTATAGGAGCGACCATTTCCCTATATTAACAGAAAAATGTTTAACCTATGTTCCTAACAGATAAGGCAGATTGGGCCCAATATCAAGAGTTTTGCACTAATATATACACAAATTATCCAGCTTCAAACAGCATTAATAAAGAAGCGGCGTCAATATTTGCAGTGCAGCACATTCTCTCTCTATACTACAGACAAAAACTCAAACCAAGTACAATATACTCAATGGTGGAATAGTGATTTACAGAAATTACACTGTGAAAAAGGATTAGTTTTGACAACTAAAGATATTTAGTTTCCGAATTTTGACAATATTTGGGAACTGTTACCAAGGATTCGGAACTATTACCATGGGTTGGTCATTATAACTAAATATACTAAAGCTTCTAATATTCGTCTAGTTTGTACCAAATCGTTAATTTAGTTGAAGGGTTTGGTAAATACTAATAAATATTTCTTTGAAGCATATTTCTACAAATTTCATTCAATTTAACGTATGGTTCATAAAAGGATGCAGATAAGCTTTCTATCAACACATGGTTTAGTCATATGTAGTTACCAAATCTTAGTTGAGGCAACCACGATTTGGTTTGAGAGCGAAACATATTCATGCTTGTGAGCCACCCCTAAAGAATGCTGAGCGCTCTCTGAGCACAAATGTGTTTCACATACGAAGAGCGCCTGCTGAGCAATGCACACAGTCCCACTTATTGAATCGTTTGAATGCGCTAGTATGCCGACCATTGCATAAAAACGATTCAATGAATGAGACATTGAATCATTGCTCTGCTACCGCTGTTCGTATATAGGTGAAACACGCATGCAGTGTTGCGGTGTTGGTTACTTTTAACCAATTTTGGTTATTTTTTTTCTTGCCTGTGGAGTTGTTAATATCGTTCCCATTTTGGTTATTTTTAACATTTACTGTAGTTTCTGATTTTTGTATACAAACAGTAATTAAATCTTTGAAAAATAGTATAAACAAATACATTTATTCTGCTCAATATGGTTATTTAACTAAAGTTATTACTACTAAAATGGCAACTCAAGATTCGACTTATTCCGATAATAATCATGTGTTTACATATGCAAAAGAACATGTAAAAGTTTGAGGGTGCAACTATTATCGGGTCCAAAGAACGTAAATCTATAAGAAGAGACAACACGTTATAATTGTAACGAGTCATTCTTTGTCGGGTCGCATCTTTAATAAATCGCGGTGAATTAATCGCCAAGCTTTTGAAAAGGCCCCGCAGTTACACCGTTTCTGTGTTCTTTGCACACATAATATGTATGTGCCTGAAATGAGATTTGAATAATACGAGAGTCATTAAGAAGCCGCGAAAAATTATTAGAATTCCGCGCAAAATTGGGGTTTCAAGTTAATTTATACGGGCTCAATTCTATGGATAAGTGAGAAAAAATACACAATTTTGGTTTTATTTTGAATAATATGTATTTCCAAAAAACTTTTCAATTAGGTTCGTTATAAGACATAGCCCAGCAACACGAGGTTGAGGAGAGTAGCAGCAGCAGTGGCAGCCCCAGCAGTGAAACCAAGTGAGAACATTTGAAATCATTGTATTAATATTACTTACATATGTATGTATTTGTTTTATAATATACAGAATATACATGGTCGGCTAAAGACTACTTCTAATGAATACATACTCAGATAGTACATATATAAATACCTCGTATATGCGGAATCCTATACCACGTCATGTATGTACAATAAAAAAGGGATTTGGTAATTATTTTTCCATTACTGCTTACTTTATTAATTTAAGTTAAGATTAATAATAATAATCTTACAGCAAGTAGGTTCAAGGGAAATACCATTCCACAGTTTTGAAAAAATCGGGTTTTCGCGCTTTTGTAAAATTTAGTTACCATCGTATACGCGGTACTGCGTTTGGCGTATACGAAGTACTTCGCGCTGAGCGACGATATAGTCCAATGCAGTCCAATTTTTAATTGTTTAATCGTAATTAAAAAATATTTACAATGTGGTTGTTCACACTGATTAGGTATTTCATTGATTCTTACAAATAAGTTGGAAACTGTGTACCTGTGTACTTATTTAAAAACATCATTTAGCGTCTGGTAATGTTTACGAAGATATTAACATATATATGTACCTAATGCGGGAAGCCTGATTTTCTAAAATATGTATTTATATATATATACTTATATATGAATGTATTTCATTTATTTTCAGCCTTAAAAGGATTTAATTTTCAAAAATGCAAATAAAAATTGATTTTCTTTGGTTTGTAAAATTTGTCTATACGTACTATATAAAAAATTTGTGATGACCTGAGTTGTTAATCTTATAAAAAAAATGGTTATTTTTCCTTATATTTGGGAACTTTTTCGTCAAATCTTGGTTAGAAAGTTCTTTGAGCGGCGGCAACACTGCACGCATGTAGTCACAGAGCGCTCAGTAAGCTATGTCGTGTTGATCACTGCGTTAGATAGAAAAAGGAAAGTGTGTGCTATGACATGCCTAGACTTGTTTGTCTCAGTTTCAGTTTTGCTATCGCCGCGAGTTGTTTTGGTGTGCGCATAGTTATTTAAAAATATAAAGTTTGATGCCAACCGGGGTTTCTCAGTGGATATATAATTCATGTTAATTATAATTTGAAAGTTTCTATTTAGCCAACCTTAGTCATTTAAACCAGCACTTCCAGCAGCAGATATTGACCTGGGTATTCGCACGACTGTTCCTTTTTTATCGTTTATTTTTAGGAAATTCTTACCGCCATATTCATATGTATTATATGTATACACTAGTAACTATTTATGTAAATATGTATGTATTTTTTATGCTTAATATATGCAAATAGAAGAAAGTAAACACAACAACCATCGAGTAAATTTTTATTTGTGTCAAATTGACGATTACAGATTCAAGTCTACAGAAAGTTCACAATATTAATTGGAAACTGGTATCAACCAAAGCATGGTTTATATTTGCTCAGCAATGATTTTATTCAACTAACAATATTGTCCAATCAAGGTAGTCGTTTTGTAATTATTAACAAATATACATTTGTCCCAACTAGAAGTCTCAAGTAAATTGCAGACTTTTGTGAACTAGATATTTATTTCGTCATATCCAACTATGCCACTT
This sequence comes from Rhagoletis pomonella, assembly GCF_013731165.1. Lineage (NCBI taxonomy): Eukaryota > Metazoa > Arthropoda > Insecta > Diptera > Tephritidae > Rhagoletis > Rhagoletis pomonella. Next base: position 336,943 of record NW_023458559.1, on the reverse strand, counting down.
GGTCACTATAACCAAATCTTATAGCTTAACCTTTTTCTAGGTATACGAACACTAAAGAAAGAAAGTTAGCAGAAATATACAAGGACAAGGTACAAGGAACTTTATCGATATTTTACACTACAAGCATAACAATGCCATTTTCAAACACGAAGTCAAAAAAACGAACGTGTTTCCCTCGAAGAGTTCACTTCTAACATCAATCGTACAAGTAGCAATGCAAAGATTTGGGAAGATATTACACGCCTTCGGAGACGAAACATTATTAACTGTCTTAATACGCCAAATGGCACAGTTACCGACCCGAGTAGTATAGCAAATCAGTTCGCAAAATACTCCAGTTCATACCCAAAAAACTCAACTTTCTCGTGCGAGTTCATAGCAAAAAAAACCTTGTGATTAACCGCCACTCTCAGCCAATTGGGGAACTAAGCATTTGGGCTAAATATTTAGATTCGAATGTTACTACTGCGGAGTCTGAGGACGCAGTCGCCAACTCTAAGAGGAAAACACCAGGTCTTGATAGAGTTTCATATCCCATGTTGAAAATCAGTCCTTTTATTCTTAAAAACGAATAGTTGACCTTTACAACGAAATTCACTCCAAAAGTATTTATCCACAAAGCTAGAAGATAGCAGACGCCATACTAAGCTCGGAGCTTACCAGCTACTGCCCTATCTCCTTACCTTGTTTAGGAAGGATATTAGAAAAAATAATAGCGAAACGAATTATGTGGTTTGCAGACAAAAGGAAGTTGATTAACACTAACCAAGTTACATTAAAAAACGGACATGGCACGTTAGATGCCCGTTTATATTTCGAGCCCTCTGCGTACGGCTGCCAGACGTACTGATTTTATCAGTACAGTACTGATTTTTCTACTCTTGTACTGATTTATACTGAATTTTCAATTCAAACAAAATACTTCAGCATTTTCTTAACGTTTTTACATAACGTTGGAACTCCATTAAACTGTACTGTAAAAAATAAGAAGAAAATAATTTAATTATAGTTGACATTTTATAGATAATGCTTAATATGCCCAAGAAATTAATACAATAAAAAGATCGGGTCGGTACATACCAGTTGCGATAATATGATGGAGCTCAAATTATTTAAAAAGAAGACTGAAATTTTTGACGAGTGTTGTTAGTTATGTAGTTCGAAAATAACTTTCAGTTTAAGAATAATAAATTTGAGTATTCACATGGCTTTTGCCTATAACTTAAAACTCCTTTTACTCTCTTCTTAGCGAATTCTTAGGCTTTCACAATTTTTGCTTAGTTGAATAATTATATAAGCCATGAGGAAATATAGATGAAGTCCTTAAAAAGTGTCACTTTTTCACAGTATGGAAAAATATTTAATTTAATTTTTTTTTTTAATACCAGACTCAAACGAAGCAACTGAGAGGATCTTAAGAATAAAGTTTGGTTCTTGACGCAAAGAGAGAAACCGGCTTCTAATTCAAATTTTGGAAAGTGAATTTCAAATTAAAGTAATTTTAAAATGAAGTGTATAGAATTCTTTGTACATTTAAGCACTGAAAATGTGAATGATCTCATTATTGCTATTCAAAAATGTCACAAATATAAAATAATTTATTCGCTCCTGTGCATAATGATGTGAACACTCATGTTAAAATGAATAACGGTTTTATTTTTTATGAACTATATTTATTTATATACCAAAATATTGTTACAAACAAGAACTCTGGCGTTTTAGAGTATTTTCTGTTACTTACATTCATAATTTTGCTTTGATTAAAATTGAATTGAAAAGTACTGTTTTTTTTAGCATGAAAAAGTCTAACGTACTGATTTCGCACACAAAAAATCTGGCAACCCTACCTCTGCGTCAAACCGTCATCTCCAATAAGCGACACCTAACTACTTTAAGTTAAGATTTTGTCCTCCAAGAAGTAGCAAATTGGAAAGTTGGCCCCAAGATATACAATTTCATTAAAACTTTTTTAAGCAACAGAAAATTCCGAGTTAAGCTTAACAACAGCTACTCAGAGTGCCTTCATTTGAAGGATGGTATCCCTAAGGTTCCCCAATATCAGGTGCTATATTCATGATCGCTTTCAATGAAATAAGCCAAATCATATCTCAATTTCCAGTCGAACACTGCATTTGTGCAGACGATGTTTTGATATTTTCTAAAAGACTCGATTTATCGCATGTTAAACAAATATTTGTTGAGATCCTAAACAAAATTTTTGAATGGTCTCTCATATCGGTAGCCAACTTATCATTTAAAAACTGTACATATTTGCCGTAAAAAACTTGTAATGGCATTAACTTAAGATGCAATGTTAATATGCCAAATGTTAATAACCTTAAGATTTTAGGTCTTATTTTTTACTGTAAGCTAACTTTAAGGATCAGTGCATATACATATTTAAGAAAAAAGTTATTTGCGAAATTAAATATCATTAAGTTCCTTTCTTCGCAACGTTCACAAATTCATCCGAATATCTTCATCAACACAACGAAAGCTCTACTAAAGGGTGAACACACCAAAACTGCGACACTTAGAGATTACTACCAGAAACAAACTAGAAGGCGTTGAAATTATTATTTTTTTTTTCTATTATATAACTTGGAAGTTTATATGTTATTCAAATGTTAAGATATTAGTTATTATTTTCTCCATATGCAAGTAATCGATATTTTCACCGACTTTACGCGATGCGCACAACTACTTTGTTTTTCACACTTCAATATTTTTTATTGTTTCCCCTGTTTTCTTCAAGATTCCTTTGACAATTGACCAATATTCCCCAATAGGATGTAGCTCTGGGCTATTGATGTTATTTGCATTATACCACGGCAATGTGTCCTTGGCATAGTGGCAGCTTGCCATGTCCGCCTAGAACAGTGGCCTACTACCTTATATGTTGATAACTGACAGAAGATGCTTTTTGAGGCACTCATCCCGATAAACTTGATCATTCATTGTCCCGGATGGGAAGAAGGGCTGATCTTACGGCCACAGGAACAAATAGCTTGCCAAACGATGTTGTTTTTTGGAAATTTGGACTTCATTTTCAGCTTACAGCTTTCAGGGGCATCTTGACGACTTGCAGCATTATAAAAATCTTGACCTGCGATATATTTTGAATTTTTAAAGCACTTGGCTTCGTAGTCTATAACAATGCAGTTGTACTTTTTAATTTGGAATTCATACAACTTCCAACTGCGGGATTTCGTTGTAACATTCTACTTTGCGCCTCAGTCTGGCGCTGTTTGAGCCGTAGAACATCTTAATGAAGCTTTCCGCTTTACCTTTGGTACGAAACACTGCGATCTCCGTGCGGATTTTCCAACATAATGCGACAAAACCTTCGGATCTCGCGAAAACGCACTGAGGACCTTCCGAGCATTGTTTGTATCACTTTGACCATGCTAACCCCCGCTCACTTTTTTTCTCGTAACAGCCAGGCCTTATGTGTACCGATTAAAACCCTGGAAACTGTCGAATAGTGCAATCTTAAGTTTTTAGCAATTTTACGTGTACTTAAGGCCGGATCATTTATAAACTCGTGCAAAATGGTTTGTCTCGTTTCTAACTCGGTTGCCATTTTTAGCTCAATTAGGAATCAAATTCAAATGAAATTTCTTCTACGTCCAACTAAGGTCATGGTCAACTTATGGTATTCGAATTTCAAAATATTGAAATCCTTTTAGGTAAGTTATAAGCTTCCCAAAGTGTAGCAGTTTTACTCTCCATTACTGACTACGGCCTCCCAATTTACGGACAGCACGCGGGAAACTCACATAAAAAACTCTACGCCCCATATCGCTCGGCTATCAGACGCAGCGTACGAGCCTTCCCCACATCGAACGTACGGAATTATGGCGCTTCCCAAAGTGTCGCAGTTTTACTCTCCATTTCTGTGTGTGTGTGTTTTACTCTCCATTACTGACTACGGCCTCCCAAGTTACGGACAGCCCGCGGGAAACTCACTTAAAAAACTCTACGCCCCATATCGCTCGGCTATCAGACGCAGCATACGAGCCTTCCCCACATCGAACGTACGGAACTAGGGATATTGCGAATGTGGAATTTGAGATATCTGCGGATGTGAATGGGGATGGCTAGTATTTTTAAGAAATAATTTAGGAGAGTAAATTAGGTTATTGAGGTAAATAAAAAATGGAAAGGTGAGTAATTTTTAATAATGTTCTTTTCGTCCTGAATTTAAAAACTGATATATTGTATATAATAAAAACTTCTTTAAGGGCCGTAAACCCGCGCATAATTACTCGCTCGAGGCTACAAACTTGAAAAACTTGCAACTTGAGAAAATTGAAAATTCTTTTCGATTGACGCTGCACCAGTTGAGAGGACTTTCAGTTATATAAATTTTTTTTATTGCGGTGCAATAATTCCTTTTTGAGAATTGCATCGAGGCTGCAAATGTCGGATGTAACCTCCTGACTTTCATCTTTACAATCTAGCATTATGGCAAGATCGTTGTTTAAACACCGTTGTTTTTCAGAAGTTTCTTGATTCTCATTCTTTTTTTACATCATTTACTTTCATTTTTAACCCTTTCTTCTTTGACTGGCCAGATATACGTTTTATCAGTGGACTTGCACAATATTCTAGGGACCGAAAATAACAGTTATTTTTTATACTAGTTAAACCTGGCCTAATATTTTTTTCCGAAATAAAAGTCCCTACCGGATAATGGACAAACCGCTTATCCTCATTAAACGAATTTGGTATTATATGAAAGAGGACTGCAATATCTTTGAAACAGAAATAACGAACGAAGGTTACCACCTCTATTTATATTTGCTTTTATAATTTAATACTAAAGAAATTCATATACCTGAGGTTTCGTTCTATGGTAATTAATTAACATTTTTATTGAAATATTTTTCAATACGTGGCTTTCCTCGTTTAGACATTTCAGTTTTGAAGCTATTTAAATCGATTTCATTTGATACTAAACTTGTTTAATTTGGATAAGCGGTTTGTTTATTATCCGGAAAAGACTTTTATTTCGGAATATGTATAAATATAACTGTTATTCCCTTCAATATTCGCATTCGCAAAAAATCCGCATTGATTTTTGCAAATGCGAATGTTAAAATTAATGCGGAAGCTCCGCGGTTGCGAATGCGAATATTCGCAACAACCCTGTACGGCACATACTTGTAGAGGCTGGAATGCCACATATTCAAGAAAGACTCGAATTGTGCACTCTACGGCTTATACCAAACTATTTTACACCCACAATCCGATGTTGCACAGTAAGGTATGAACAACAGGCACTTAAACGAAAGCAAACAAGTAATTTTTAGCAAAAAAAAACTGACTTCAACTCCCATATAAAAAACAAATATATATATATATCTCATGATCCACTGATCGGATCTCAACCATATTAGTCTGGGACCACCTCTGAGACACTACCTTTCCGATGCAAAAAGAATTATCGAAATCGGTTGACGTGGTCCAAAGTTATGCGGCAACATACATAAAAAAAAAAACAAAAAAAATATTCCGACGAACTGATAACCTTCTCCTTTTTTGGAAGTCGGTTAGAAAGCAATCAATTATTCACAGAGCTCTTCAAAAGACTGCAAATTTTGACCTCCACTTAAAACCAAAGTTTTTTTAAAGTAAGCAAGCACCCACCATGGGCTCTACACTCTTCTTTTTTGGAAGACAAATGAATGAGTTTTTCCAAGAAAACGACCACTGCTGATACTCGGAAGTGCCAACTTAACTCTAACGGTTGGACTGTCCTTTACACAGACGGGTCAAAAGATTGTAATAACACCTCGTACGCGGTCGTTTCTAATGATTCTAGTATCATCAGTAGGTAAAGGGCTATTGTCGCCTTACTGCTAAATTTCTTCAGCCGAAGCATATGGTGTAAAAGAAGCAACCCAATGGGCAGTCATATCGAAAGGCAAATATATCATATGCATCGTCTCTCAACCATAACAGCAATTCAGAACGTTCGTAGCCTAAGTCCATTAATAGTATAATTGCTTTCAAAAATAAAGTCAAATTAATGTGGGTTCCGGGACACTGTGGAATCCGAGGTAATGAAGAAGACTACGAGGAAGCTAAAAATGTACCGCATACGTCCTGTCACGACGTAGGGACGTTCGAGAAAAACGATATCTCGCCTCGCAGTATCGTCTTATAAATCCTGACGGGACTAAAACAATCTACCCTACAAACTGTAGTATTCCCGCACTTAAAAGTTTTTTCAAGGCTACGCATCGGACACTGTGCACTTTCGCATCAACACCTGCTTAAGAGAAACCACGCCCTGGGTGCCATTATTGCAACAGCCCATAAGCTTCGAGGCAACATATCTTGGATATATGCCTAGCTTTTAGCAAACCTAGAAGGGGAATCTTCTCGTTGAATACACCATCAGAGCTTCTGAAAGAACCTAGCATAAAGAACATATTAAGGGCCAATTTGACAATGCGTAGTTAACTCGGAATCGGGAGTTAACTACAGATTTTTGTACTGAAAATCTCTAGTTAACTGTCGATTCGGAGTTAACTACGCACTGTGAAATTGGCCCTAAGTATCTTTAAATATATCTCCATAGGCAAATTAACCAACAAAATTTAGTAAATCGTGTTTATATGCTTTATA
>NW_023458559.1:272086-305307 GCF_013731165.1 Rhagoletis pomonella | reverse complement strand
TTCTTAAAAAACGAGAGCTACAAATTTTTTCTTTCCACAACAAATTTACAACAAAAACACTACAATTAATGCCGTAGTTAACTTTTCCAAATTCGAAAAGTGTGGTGCTAACTTGACACACGTGTCAGAGCGGCGCTCTGCATGCTTGGGGTGCGTACGCAAGAATGATAGAATACTCTCAATCGTGGTGCGTATGTACACTTACATATACATACTCAGATGTGAACAGTCAAATACGTGCGTAATAAATTTTGTATGAAAATATTATTTTTAAATACGAACATTTTTAAACGATAATCAAATATAAAGTATTCATTTTTACCATGCATTATTTCCCTCAGTGTGACGTCAGGATTTATTTTAAAAGACTTTGTAAAAGTCAAATATATGAATAATTCCAAAAATTATTTAAAAAATGCAGTGCAATGTAGAATAAAAATATGGGTAACAAATGAAAGAGGAAATTTATTTACAATTTAAAAAATTAAATTTCTTTGGATTCACAAAAATGAATAGGTATTTTTTTTCAGCTGATAAAGATAGAAGGAAGAAATTCGAGGATGTTATCGGGTTTATTAAGTACTTTACATATAAACTTTTCATAAATAAATATTGCAAAATTTCAGGATATTAAAGGATAAAATTTTAAAAGAACATTTTCATTATTCACCTGTCCGTATGCACCAAAAAGTGAATCTGTTTACATACTGCAAAATTTTCTCTTTAATTCGATATCCATACTTTTTCTCTAAGCACATTTCAATGAATTTTTTAAATCATGTTTGAATTACTAACGTCAGAGTGTAAAACTAAAAACGCAGTTTGCCTATATTTGGCCCATGGTTTCGCGAATATATTGATTTTTATACCCGAGCGCACTTGTGCACAAGGGTATATTAATTTTGTTCACATAACGGTTGTTCGTAACAGCAAAACGAATCGAGATAGATATAGACAAATGTATACATAAATTCTCAGAATGAATAGAGAAGTCGATTAAGCCATGTCTGTCTGTCCGTCCGTCTGTCCGTCCGTCCATGTACACAATAACTAGAGCAAAAATTGAGATATCTCAACGAAATTTGGTATGTAGGTTTTCATTTATCCGAGGTAGGTTGGTATTGAAAATGGGAGAAATCAGACTGTAACCACGCCCACTTCCCATATAACGGTAATTTTCAGAAATACGAAAACTACGATATTTTAGTAACTATTAAAGATATTCTCTCAAAATTGATATTTACAATAAAACTTTGACGGAAAATAAGAAAATTATAAATTTTTGGAAAATGGGCGTAGCCACGCCCACTTATGGTTACATGTGTATATCTTGGTAACCGCGGCACCTATTTGTTCCAAACTTGGCACAGTTGTTGGCCCTGGTACAGCATACCAAATGGCCGAAAATTTTTAAAATCGGAAAATAACCACGCCCACGTCCCATATAGCGGTAATTTAGAGAAATACAAAATCTTCGGTAAATCAGTAAATATTAAAGCTAATTTATTCAAAATTTATGCTTGTAAAAATTCTTACCAAGAAATACGTTTAGGATAAAATTTTGGTAAATGGGCGTGGCACCGCCCACCTATGATCACATATATGTATCTCGGTAACCGTTCTACCAATTTGTACCAAACTCGGTATGGTTATTGCGCTTGACACATAAAATCAAAACGTTGAAAATTATTGAAATGGGACTAAAATTACGCCCGCTTTTCATATAACGGTAAATTTAAGAAATGCTTGAAACTTCAATATTTTGAAATTTAAGGACGCTAATTTACTCAAAATTGATACACCCCGGCTTACTTTCGGAAAGGTGAAAAACATATATTTAATACTTGCGCTGGGTATTTAATGTTCGGCTTCCCCTGAACTTACAACTTTTTTAATTGTTTTTTTATAAAATTAACTATCGCACGGCGTTATATATAAAATGTGCTAGTCATTTATAAAAAAATACTAATTATTAAATGAAAAAAAAATATAGCCATCACTGGTCAACAAAAGGAGTTTCTATTATTGCCACCAGTGCAAATTACAAATCCCGAAAATCCCGGGGTTATCTGCCAAGATTCCCGGGATTTTCGGGACCTAAAAAAGGTCGGGATCCTGGGATTAACATTCCTAGCCAAACAGTAACATATGTGTAAGCGCCAATCTATTATTATTATAAGTTGTAAAAGTTTAGTTGTATGATGCTAAATATGTCTTAATATTTATTGCTAAAATGAAGAATCGTTGTCAACTCAATAAAAAAAATTTGTAATAAAAAGAAAGTCACTAGCCAAGTTATAGTTGTAGTATTGCAATCTGTTTTAGGTTCGTCAAAAATCTTGTGCAAAAAATGTTTGGACATAATAATAATTAGTGTCAGAAGCAGCTGTCAGATATAGCGAATACCAATAATCACCAATATGTAAAATATTTGATATTTGAAGAGAAAATTGGGCAGGTTTACTTTTCTGTGGAATCGACCAGCTGATTATTATGTATTTATGTTAGTCAATCATTTATTGGGAGAGGATAGTATCGCTTTCTTAACGCTGAAAAGCGAATGTGCTAGAATGAGTGTTAAAGTTCTGGCATAAGCAATGGAGTGGCTCGTGTAATTCAAAATTAGTTAACAAGTTTTCAAAAGTAGGGGACAAAATTGTATTCACATACAGGAGAGAACAATAAGGCTAACCTCACCCAGCATTTCCCTGCGACTGCCAAGTGTAGGAAGATTAATAAGTTTTAATCGGCTCGTATAAAGCGGAAGGTTATATTGAGGATCCCAACGGAAAAAAGCAAAAAGTAGGAACTGTTTTAGAATTGATTCTATCTTGTCTGAGTAAATTTGATATCTTAGATTCCAAACCACCGACCCGTATTCCAGAATCGGTCTAACTTATGTTGTAAACAAGGTTTTAAAGATATAAAAGTCACTAAATTCTTTTCACCATCGTTTCACAAATGCAAGTACCACACTCTATAAGTCACTTATCATGCCCGTGGTGGTATATGGCGCCGACATCCGCTGAGGCGGCTCTTGGGAGTATTCGAGAGAAAGATTTTACTGAAGATATACGGGCCTTTACGAGTTGGCGATGGCGAGTAACGCAGACGATGGAACGATGTGCTGTATGAGCTTTACAACGACATGGACATAGTGCGGCGAATTAAAATACAGCGGCTCCGCTGGCTTGGCCATGTCGTTCCAATGAACTCCGACGCTCCAGCTCCGAATGTATTCAACTCGAAACCCGCTGGTGGTAGCAGAGGAAGAGGGAGGCCTCCACTACGTTGGAAAGACCAAGTGGAGAAGGACTTGGCTTCACTTGTTATTTCCAATTGGCGTCAGATGGCACAGAAGAGAAACGACTGGCGTGCTTTGTTGAACTCGGCCAAAATCGTTTAGGCGGTTACAGTGCCAAATAAAAAGAAGAAGAAGTACACCTTTAGCATTGTTGATTGTCACATTAACGTGAAGATTAAAATTAAGTTTGGGATCCATTGCGATACCAAGGTCCACAAAATTGTATACTTGTTTCAGATTATGGTTACCTATTGTATAAGAAACAGGCTGAACAGCTCTTCGCGAGAAGCCCATTACTTTACATTTGTTAAGATTTAGAGCTGAGCTGCTCACTCCATAAGCACTTGTAGCACATTTGTCTTTGTTTTGCCCTGAAGTATAGGCACATATACAAATTTACACTTTAAATATAAAAAAAAATATGTATCGGGAGTATGCCCTGACATATAAGCACAATTCATATAAAAATGCCTGAGTTTCATATGGAATGGCGAAGCAAACGCACTCCAGTAAAATTTACAAATTTACACAAACAAATACGGAATAAAAAAATAATAATAAATATGTCAGCACTGAAAAAAATTAATATTATAAATTGATTTAATATTCGTACATACTGAAAGTGAACACGAAATTTATTGAAAAAAAAACACATGGAGTTCATTAACTGGGGAAGCGCGAGCTCGTTTTTGAAAAAATTTTGAGTCCAAAGCATAGTGTATGTATGTTGTGCTTTGTAATTATAAAAAAAAAAAAAACAATAAATTAAGGTTGGAGAAACTCCAATCTCCTGTCCACACTTGATTCGAGGTGCCCTCATTAAATTGCAATATGATATAAATATTTGTAAGGATTCCCCCCACTAAATTTTGGAAGTTTTTAGCCGATAGGTCGCTATCTTTTCTTAACGCACTGTATGATTTCACACATATGGAAATACCCCCATTGTTTACAATTTTCATTCGCTAATCGTACAATAAAAAAAAACTTTTTAGCTTCATTTAAATTACAAAAAAAAATCTCAGTGTACACATAAATTTTGTAAATGTATTGTGATTTCACTTCGATATAAAAAGATTTACTTTACACCAGTAAGTTTAAGTCTGATTGTAGCAAAGACTTTTTTAAATGAAACGTCCGATTTATAAAGTTTTACATCATCTGCATACATTAAAATTTTGAAAAATTGTATAACTGTAGAAATATCGTTTATAAAAAGCAAGAACAGAACCGGGCCTAGGTGGCTACCTTGAGGGACTCCTGAAGTAACATTAATGACGTCAGAGATAGTATTTTAAACATAACCCTTTGTGATCTATCATAGAGGTATAAAGAGGTCCAACGTAGAAAATTAGGTGGAAGACCAAGAAGATCAAGTTTATAGAAGAACAACGAGTGGCACACTTTGTCAAAATGATTTACTGACGTCAGTATATATAACATCAACATTTTTGTTTTCACCAAATGCTTTCGTCGGCCGCTGTGGTAAGCAGTGCGCGCTTCCACTCCGCAACGCCTGGGTTCAAACCCTGGTCAAAGCAACATCGCAAAAATATAGAACAGGTTTTTTCTTAACAGCGGTCGTCCCTCGGCAGGTAATCGTAAACCTCCGAGTGTATTTCTGCCATGAAAAACAGATTCTCATTAAAATACATACAAATACATACAAAGATTACTAAAAAATAGAAGCAGATCCACATTAACTGCAATCAACATATGTACGTATGTATGTACTTACATATGTACATACGCTGCGATTAGGTTATAAATATTGCTCCATCTGTTTATCAAAAGCCGAAATCACAGCGCACGGCAGTGCGCGCGAGTTACGAACGCAGCCGCAGTAGCATGCTGAAATGACTCGCTTATATATACACGAGATTAGGAAGTTTTTATCCAGACGCCCAATCGACATGTTTGAGATATCGTTAGAAAGGTCTTGCAGAGTGTGTCCAGAAAATGTATTCGAGCTTCATAAGCGATTAACCGGATTCTTAAAAATTAGGCTAAAGTGTTGCGAAACACTTTTTTTTACCGGTTTAAGGGGGCATGTGGGTACACCCAACATATTTAGTGTTATTCTATAGGCCAATACCTTTCAAACGATACCTTATATATTAGGTTCCGGCCACTAGTTGGAAAGATATAGAGGTAAATGTGTTTTGGTTCGTGTCTCCACTACGAGATGCTTTGGTATGTATGTGTCGTCTCTACGTACCATCATTTAATTTTTTTCAAACTTTCAGGAATTAAAGAACAAAAAAAACTAAGAAGGTTTTGTTCCAGGATGTTTTGATTCGTATGCCTTTGTGGGCGTGGCTGCTGCCTGAAATTGCCCATTTCCCTATTGCCTCTTAAACCGAAATTATCTGCAAATCGGAGAATTTCCCGCGAGTTGAAGGATGCAGCTGTGCTAATCACTTCGTACATGTCTTGGAAACCACAATTTGTGTGTATTTTAGAGTTTTATTCCAGCCGACCACCGTGGTTTTATTGTGTTAAATTGTAAAATATATGATTTATAAAAAGAATTAATAGGGAAAATGTTAAAAAAACGGCGATTTTTGTGATAGTTAGTTAGTTAGTTAGTTAGTTGATGTTTCTTTATTCAATTGTGTACTTTACAAAGACATTACATAAGTAAGTGTATCTTAAGAGCTAAATACTGATTGCAAATTTTAAATACATTATTCATATGAAAAGATACATATAATTTATACAATGCAATCGAATAAGAAGCATACGACGATGACGATAAGTCGACAGTCGGATAAACAAAACATAAAATTCAGACACTTTGATATTTTTTTTTTTTTTTTTTTTTTCTTTAGCCATTTCGCTCATGAGAACTCATTTAGTATTAGCTGCCTGTACTTAAGACATCTCTCCAGGTAATTATAAAGCGCATGATAGTCGGTACCACTTAATATGCTTACGACTTTAGCCATATCGAGAACACTTTCACCAAAATATTTGCGACGAATATTTCTATACATTGGGCAGGTACCAATGACATGGAACATGTTCTCCGAGTCGCATAGATTGCAGATCGTACAGGTATCTGAAATTACCTTTTTGTACTCTCTTGCGTTTAAATTGAGTAGGCCACCTCTTGCACGAAAAATTAGACTTATAGCATGAGCGCTATACTGGTCATTAAAATACATCGTATCTGCGGGGATCAAACTCGGGTAAAGGTCATGTGACGTGGTCTTTTGAGCAAACTCACGATAGCCGCAGAATTCCCTCTCTACTAAATTGCTTAGAAGCAACGGTATATACGTTGCAACGGAGTCAGGAGCAAAGTCACTAAGAGGATTCATATTTATCATATCAGCGATATGATGCCATTTCTTTACCCAATATGTATTCAAACGAATGGATTCTTCCGCAAGAATACGAGGAAGCCTGTTAGGTGGTAGCTTTAGGCAACGCAAAATGAAATACATATGCAAGCGTAACGTATGGACATATTGAGGTAGTAACTTTGTTTCTAGATGTAGCATGTAGTTCGGTGTGTTGCAGGGCAAAAAGATAACCTTTTTTATGAAAAAACGCAGGAGTTTTTCCACAGATTCATATTTTTCTACGCCCCACACTTGAGCTCCGTAGAACATTATCGATCTGGAGCAGGTATCAAAGATTTTTAGCTTCTTAGTGATACAAATCCTTGGGTTATTTACATACTTTAACCAGGTAGCATTAATAGCAGTTTTTGAATCAACAAGCTTTAATTCCAGGTGTTTGTTATACGACAATTTGTAGTTAAGAAGAACGCCTAAGTATTTAAATTCATTAACTATCTCTATTGGGTTATTACCGAGCGTCCAGCTATACATTCTCTGAATACCATAATTTTGGACTAGGCCAGGTTTATTTTTAGACCCCATTGTTCACTATATTCGCGTATAGCGTCTATCATATTTTGAAGATCGTTAGGAGAGTCTGCAAATAAGACCAGGTCATCTGCGTACATTAGTACTTTTATGATCATATCTGCTATTTTTAATCCACCAGGCAAATAATCGGATAGATCGTTAAGGTACAGTGAGAATAAAACTGGGCTGAGGAGACACCCCTGCCTAACGCCTTGGTTAACGGGAAAAGACGAAGAGAGTTCGCCTTTGAGCCAGATTTGGTTCGACGTATCTTCGTACAATAGACGCAATACATTAAGCATATGGCTCGAGAGGCCAAAGGTAGATAACTTATAGAAAAGCAAATTTCGAGGGATAGTGTCGAAAGCGCACGAGAAGTCGATAAAAAAAGCAAACGTTTTCTTTTTAGCTTTAAAATTTAAATGTACAATACTGGATATATTGAAAATGTTATCCACTGTAGAGTATCCTTTACGAAAACCCGCTTGAAATTCATTGATAATGTTGTTGCAGTCTATCCAGACGTTCAGACGGGACAGTATGATTCCTGTAAAGATCTTATAAAGAGTATCAAGCAAGGAGAGACCTCTATAATTGGACACAACACTCCGATCCCCTTTTTTGAATAAAGTGATAATGACCGATTTGCGAAACGAGGGCGGGATTTCCTTCTTAAGAAATATTTTGTTGAAAACCGAGAGAACCTGATCTAAAAAGCTTTTCGGAGCGAATTTATAAAATTCGTAGCTTATACGGTCTAACCCAGGGGCCTTATTGCTTTTGGCATTCTTGAGCGCGAAGAGTAACTCGCGCATTTCGAAAGGGGCATCCATGAACGGGTCGATGATAGATGGCATTGCCCACTTAATTGACATCTCTCCACTTTGTCGGAATAGCAGGGTCTTGAAATGTTCATAAAAGTTCGATAATGAACAACCAGTACTGACCCTAGGTGCGGACTGTTTAATAGTGTTAGCTAGACGCCACCAGTCACTGCTGTTTTTAACAGAGTTTAAGCGATCAATTTGGCTACACTGCCAGTCTAATTTTTTCTGATTGCACAGCTGAAAATAGCTCGCGCGGCAAGCGACATATTTTATTCTATCATCCTCAATATTATCTTTTCTAAAGCGCCTTAGGTAGTGTATCATTTTGCTACGTGCATTATGACATTGACAGTCGAACCATTCATTTTTGGGGGTAAATAATTTGTTCCCTGTTTGTGTATTTGCCGCACGCTTAATTGTATCAGTCAGGGCTTCGACAATGGCAGAAATTGTACTCCCAGCATTGTAAAGACCGCTGCTACATGCTTCATCGAGATTTCTGGCATATGCGTTCATTTTATTGGGGTTCCATCTTAGTTTTTGTGGGAAGCTACATTCAGTTGGTGAAACGACAGTTGAACGCCCAACTAGCACTAGGACTAGAGGCATGTGGTCGGAAAACGTTTTAGAGCCAATATAAAAGTTTTTTACCAGAGGCAAAACATCGAAAGAACAGATACCATAGTCAATTACTGTGCTGCCTGCAGCGCCACAAAAAGTTAGCTCTCCAGCTGCGTCACCCGAAATTCTACCATTTAATATAACGCCTCCAATATTATCTATCAGGTTGAGCAGTTTTTTACCCTTTTGGTCTACCATAAGGTCCTTCGAGCACCGATTTACGCAAAACTGAGGTACGCCATGGATAAGGTGCTCATCTAAGGTCTGCTCAGTGCCCATGCGCCCATTGAGGTCACCCAACACAAAGAAGGAGGTAGGACGTAGCTTTAACAAGAACTCTTCAAACTCAGAAAAACTCTTATACCAGCTTGTACAATTAAGGTAAATCGGAATAAATACGGAGTTGATGTCGCCCAAACTAACAGATAAGCAAACGCACTCATACAGAACAACGAATTTTAAATTAAATACATTTTCAACCGATTTTTTATATCCAAAGAGACATCCACCACTGGCACGGCCAGCTTTGTGTACTTTAGTTGCATCGGACCAAAACAAAACATAATCTTTAAAAAGGTGAAAGAACCTAGATCTGTTCTCAGGAAGCACATGAGTTTCAAATAGGAAAAAAATATCAAAAGTGTTTACATAGGTGAAAAAACCTGGAAATTTCAATTTACTACTTAAATTTGCTACGTTATAAGACAATACGTGACATAATTTACTCTGTTTCGCTTCACTTAGAGGATTTGAAGAGCCTGTTAGTTTTTTGCATCTTTCGTAGAGGGCTTGGTCTTGCAGTGAACTTCCATATAAAGTCTTTCATAGTCGATTAGAGACTGATCAAATGATATGCCATACAAAGCCTGGAGTGTTTTTACAGCCAGTTCATTACCGCAGATGAGTACGTTTTTATTGTCAAAACGCATCCATCTACCACCAATGTTTATGGCGTCGTTTCTGACAAAAACCTTTCTATTAGCGTCTAGACTCGTAAGGTACCTTCTTAGCTGGAGTAGTACGCTTTTTTTGATCCGTTTTTCTTCACTTAAGATTTTTGTGATAGTATTAGCAAATTTAAGTGCATCAAAATTTTCTGAGGCGTTTTTTACTTTTACTTGAGAATTGTCAAATTCGGCAAATCTCATGTAGCGGCTGGAACGTGCTACATAGTATACCAAATAAAATTGAATTGAAAACTTTGTGACACAGTCGCTTCTAAAAATTCCTTACTTCGCACAGTGAATATACATTTTCTTAACTTAAATTAGAAATTTCTGAACTTCAATTATAACTTTCTGAATTTGAAATGAAAGTTTCTGAATTTTAAATGGAAATTCTGAATACTAATTGAAACTTTCTGAACATAAATTGTAAACTTCTGAATTAAAAATGGAAATTCTGAATGAGAAATGTAATTTTCTGAATTTGAAATGGAAATTCTGAACTTGAATTGTAATTTTCTGAATTTGAAATGGAAATTCTGACTTTGAATGGAATTTGTGAACTTGAATTGTAACTATCTGAATTTGAAATGAAATTTCTGAATATGAATTGCAACTTTCTGAACTAAAACTGAAAAAGGTGGTGTTGAGCAGTATCGATACCAAAAGTACTCAGAACTCGATTCTCAAAAGGGTCGACAGCACCCGATTTTTAAAAGTATCGATACTGAGTACTCCAAAGAACTCAGTCCTCACAAAGAACTCGAAAGTACTCAGTACTCAAAAAAGAACTCGAAAGTACTCAGTACTCAAAAATACTCTGTTCCAATAATCGCTTTGATACATGTACTCAGGATCGATTCAAAGTACTCAGTATTAAGTGTAAGTGAGCTTTATTTACATTTAACGGTATTTGCAGTTTCAGTAACTTTCAAGTACAATACTGCTACCCAGTACAGTTAGCCATTCATTTGACGTAATTTGGGATTCATATATTAATTTAAATAAAATACTGCCAGCTTGTGAGATTTCTATACTAAGTGTCGAAATGTTACCAACATGTGTATATTTAAATAAGGTACTCAGCACTCTGAAAAATACCCGATCCTTAAATGTACTGGATACTTCCCAACACTATTATTAGCAGTCATTGCCTAAAAGGAATATTTTTGGGAATTGTTTTTTCTTTCATTGAGATATAAACTGGACAACTTCTATAGTTAGCAGTGTGATTTCTACCGCAGTTACTGCACTTTTTAGATTTTGAGTCCATTTTCGGTTTCACACATTCTTTAGAAGTGTGAAGATCCCCACAGATAACATAGACACCAGGTAAGGTGCAGTAGCGACGTGTGTGACCAAATTCCTGGCAGTTATGACATTGAACAGGGCCTCTACCCTTATGGGGTTCTTCTACGGAGATTTTACGGTATAGAAGATATCGCAATTGATATATTTGATGCACTTCCCCTTTCTTCAGATTGTAAAAGTCAGGTTCTAGCTCTATTTTGAACATCGGTTGAGGGATGTTTTCTTTATTTTTGATGTCGAGAACATTACGCACCTTAAAACCTTCTTCCCTAAGAGCATTTTCTATCTCTTGTGAGTTCACACTGGACTCGATGCCTTTTATGACAACTTCTAGTCCTCGACTACTTTTAAGGTGATAGGTGTAATAAGATTTCTTACACTTATCAAACTCATTGGTAATTTTACGAAAAATATCTTTGTTTTGAGCGTGTATTTTCACTTCGTGTATAATAATAATAATAGATTGGCGCTTACACATATGTTAGTGTTTGGCCGAGCTTCTCCTCTGATTTGTGGCGTGCGCCTTGATGTTGCCACACAAAGCGGAGGGACCTACAGTTTTACGCCGACTCCGAACGGCGATTGTATTTTTATGAGAAGTTGTTTTTCATGGCAGAAATACACTCGGAGGTTTGCCATTGCCTGCCGACGGACGACCGCTGTTAAGAAAAAACCTTTTTTCTATTTTTTTTTTGCGATGTTGCTTTGACCAGGGTTTGAACCCAGGCGTTGCGCAGTGGAAGCGTGCACTGCTTACCACTACACCACAGCGTCCGACACTTCATGAATATTACCCTTTTTAATAGGAACCACATGAAAATTATTTTTCCTTGCTAGTTTTAGGAGAGTATCTACTAGAGCTGGGATACTATCGATGGTACCGCCACTCGATAGTTTTCGAAACGATAGTTGAAAACATCGATAGTATCGATAGTTATATTGTCGTGAGAGGTATTGAATTGAAATGTTAAATTGCTTGAAAATTAAATACTTAATAAATTTATAAATAACTTTTCAAATTAGAGGAATTGTATAAATTTGTTTAAATTTGAGTGCATCAAAAATAACTTTCTATAATAATAAAATAAACTTATTAATTTATGGGGCTGACTTATATATACATACTAGCTTACCCGGCGAACTTCGTCCCGCCCAAAATTATTTTTTTTATTGAAATATTTGGTCCAACGTTTCGCCAGCAATTTACGTTCACGTTTGGTTTTGTGGTCGACAGAAGGAATATCCATTAGCGTCTTAAATAACCTGATGAAAGCGTTATACCGGGAAGAATCGTTCTTGAATCTGTATAGTCTAGTTGGTGGCAATTTCCAAACTGGTGAGTATCATTGATCCACATTCTGTTTAGTCAACATAAAGCAAGGACCGCAGGGTCAAGGTGCAGGAATGGTAATGGCCCACTTAACGGGAAAAATGGAACCTATATGCTAATTTTTTAGCGTAGCTCGACCCCTGCCCCACATATCGGAAAAATTAAAACTTTTTCCACTCCTTCTAAACACCTTTCCAAAAAAGCAGCAACCATTCGAATCGGTTATGAAACATATTTAGGAGAAAATTGTTCCCAATTGATTCATGTTCACAATGAATTTCACAATTATCCGAAATTTTCCAAGCTTCACAACGAATTTTCCACCTTAACATTGTCCAAAATCATCAAATCATGCGATAAAATACAAAATTCGTCGAAAAGATTCAAATATTTCGCGTTCTTCTGGATTTTTCCGACTTTTCCAGAATTTTCTATTTTACCATTCGGAAGCCATCCATACAACGAAATCAATTTTCGATTTTTCCAATTTCCCGACTTTCCCGGAAAGTTTTCCCAAAATTTTCTATCGTAAAAACCTTCTCCTGGAAATTGCGAACAACTAAAAGAAAAATTTTGCCAAATCGGCCCAACCGTTCTCAATTGATGAATTACTATAAATTTTTCACACTATTTTTATATATATAGATATACGTATTTAATACATACATACATTCTTGCTACTGCTAATCACATGAATAAAAATCCTAAAAACGAAATGTGACTGCAATACTTCTTGTTTAAAATGTTTTAGATCCATCGCACACCACGGACTTTATCGGCCGCCGATCTAGTTGGGCTTGCTCGTCTTTCCATTGCACCACAACTAATTGGTCGGAGCGATTAAGTTGGGGTAGTGTGCGCACCTCCATACATCTTCATGTACATATTTCAAGCGAGCCCTACTATTCAAATAGGCGGCCGATAAATTTTGTGGTATGAGGTGGCTCCTATAGCTGCATTATTACATCTATTCCGTGTGTTGAAATATCCACGGAAGCAGCAGTTATGAAGAAAATTATTTAAAAATATTAGACAAATTCTCTACTTATATGTTTGGCTTTCCTTTGTTTTATTTTTCCAACGTCAAAAGCTGGACTTTTTTTTGAAAAAGTTGGTACAACAAAAAATACGAAACACGTTTTCTGTCAGATAGCTAACATGGCGGATAAGAAGAAGAAGTGAAACTACCCGGAAAAAAAGAATCGTATATGCTAATCTAGGCAAAAAGCTAACTACGTACCAAATTTTAAGCAAATCGGACCATAACTACGATTTTTTCGAATAGATCGGTCCCTGGTCCACTTCCCGGAAAAAAATATCCTATATGCTAATCTGGGCAAAAACCTACCTACGCACCAAATTTTAAGCAAATCGGACGATAAATACGATTTTTTCGAATAGATCAGTCCCTGGTCCACTTCCGGGAAAAAAGGATCCTATATGCTAACATAGGCAAAAGGCTACCTACGTACCAAATTTTAAGCAAATCGGACCATAAATACGATTTTTTCGAATAGATCGGTCCCTGGTCCACCGGAGGGTTTTCCCAAAATTTTCTTTCGTAAAAACCTTCTCCTTCGAATTACGAACAACTGAAAAAAAATTTGCCAAATCGGCCCAACCGTTCTCAATTGATGAATTACTATACATTTTTCACACCATTTTTATATATATAGATGTTTGCCCCTTTTGAAGTGCAAATAAGTGAAATTGTCTATAATAATACATTTCTAATACTACAAAACAAACAAAACAAAAGATATTCGTTTAAGTTTTTGTTTTTCTGGGGCCAAAATTTAAAAATTCGTTTAAATTGACAAGTCGTACTTATAAAAGTTCAACTGAGATCTAATATGGAGGCGCATATCAAAATCCGGACAAAGGAACTTATTAACATTTTACCATATTATAAGAAATCGAATAAAGTACTGGTCAAGATAATAGCACCAGAATATTTTAGCAGTTTTGACTATTTTTTTGTTTGTTTAGTGTCTACTAATTTTTTATAAAAGTTGTACAAAAAATAAAAAACTACATCATAAAAATCATTAAAATTTCAAGCTCTTTAATTCGAATTTCTTTAAAAATTTTGTGTAAGCGGTTTTATAGCTTATTAAAATTTACTATAACTCAGTGTAAGCTTATAGTTTTCAAAAACTATCGATAGTGGCGACAGTTTTCAACTATCGATACTATCGATAGTATCCCAGCTGTAGTATCTACCAGAGCATTAGAACTTTTGTTCTCGTAGATAAATAGATGGAAGCTTGTATTTTTTAACTACCTGGTGGTTAGAATCATTATTCATATCATCAAGAACACTAAAACGATTATTCTCCGCCGATGTAGAAGTACCTGAATTGACTACTTCCAACATTTTATTTTTTGGACTCTTGTTTTCAATTTTTTTGGGGTGTGCGCTTTCGCTTTATTAATATGTAGCGATCTAACCCAGTCTGAACGTAGCATCTTTTGTTTGCTTTTCTTCTTCTTTGTTTGTTGCCGTTGAGGTATTAGTATCGGCAGCTGCGTTGTTGTCTGCATTGATCACTGCTGGAGAGCACAAAGATGCTTTTTACTTGGCTAAATCTGCTGTTTGCTGATGGTGTGTTAGCAGTATAAGAGTTCTCTTTAGCGTTGTTGTTGCTGGTTTTCCTTTTTATTCTGTATGCAGTAAATGTCAAATATGCATTTGTTTTGCTTGCGCTTTGCATTCAGTGCCTACGCTCCTTTAGGGGAGCGCCCTCGACACTCATCTCTCACTTAACTACCGTTTTGAATGTAAACAATAATTTAAGAATTTTTATACACACAGTGTCGTATTGTTTATTTAGGTATTTTTCGCGATCACGGTTTGATTTTTTATACTGCTGAGGGCAGTTCGCGACGACACAAAACTTCAATAATAGTTAAGTGTGTCTTTCGATAGTTAAGTATTATTAGTTACACGATAAATATGATTTTGTGTGTGATAATTTGTTACCAAAGGTACTACTTCGAACTTCGAAGGCCCATATCTCAATTTCGGAGGCTAAAAACAAAATCGGTTTGGTCCAATACCCAGCCGAGTGCTGTACAGTGTAATTTATTTATTTATTTATTTATTTAGTCTACAGAAAAATGTTTTCTTACAGACAGTTGAGATAAAAAGATTTAGAATATTTAAGTATGTGTGATACATTACAGAGTGAAATAATTATAAATATTAACTTGTAAAGATAACAATGATATTCAATAGCAATTTGGGTAGCTGGCGAGGCCTTGTCTCCAGTCTACTTTTGTGTGCGGCGGGCGGAAAGACCTAGTTTCCGCTCCGCCCTGTTTACAGGCCGTTGATCATGGTCGGAAAGGCCGAGCTTCCGATCCATGTTCCCGTAGTCGTTACTTTGTAAGTGAGGCAGGCGGAAAGTCCTAGTTTCCGCTCCACGCTATAAACGAACTGTTGGGCGAGGTCGGAAAGGCCGAGTTTCCGATCCCTGCTCCTATTGTCCTACGCGGTCGCGGAAATATACGAAGCCGTTACAATTGTACTAAGCAGTCATAGATATTGTGTAATTTTTCCGTTCACGGTTGCAGATATTAGTTTATTTAGTTAACTTGTTGAGCAATGTTTTCTTTATTACAAAAAGCGATTCAGATATGTCGATGCAATCATAATGCTTGTTAAAATCTTGGCATAAACACCGAAAAGCATCATGCATTTCAAAGTTTGATTTACAAATACTCAACACTATAGGTTTAAAAAGTCTCGTGGGTCTTGTAGGAATACAAAAATTTATCTCACTCAGTAAAAAGGGACTACTGACCATCCCGTTCATTAATTTAATTAAAAAAAGAACACCAAGCATCTCTCTACGACTCTGAAGCGTCGGCAAATCTATAAGCTTCAGGCGATCCTTGTAGGGTGGGAGATTTTTAGACGAGTCCCAACATAAATTTTTGAGGGCAAATAACAGGAACTGTTTCTGCACTGATTCGAGCCTGTCACTATGAATTTGATAGCTAGGATTCCATACTATAGATGCATACTCCAAAATCGGTCTAACTAGAGAGGTAAAGAGAACTTTAGTGACATAAGGATCGTTGAACTTCTTGGCCCAGCGCTTAAGAAAAGCCAACAATCCTCTAGCCCTAATCACGCAGGAGTTTATGTGAGACTTGAATTCTAGTTTCGGATCCATAGTTACACCTAGGTCAATGAAATTGGTCACTTGCTCAACATTGTGGTCAGATATCATATACGAATTTGGATAGAACGATTTTCTAGAGGTCATGAATTTACACTTTTTCAAATTTAGTGACATGGAATTTGCTTCACACCATTCGAAAATGCAGGTTAGGTCAGCTTGCAAATGCTCCCTATCTTCTGCAGTACTAATGTACTTAAAGAGCTTAACATCATCAGCGTACATTAAGCATTTCGAGTAATTCAACACCTTAGGAAGGTCATTTATAAATAAAATAAACAAGACGGGACCAATATGGCTGCCCTGAGGTACGCCGGATGTGACATGTATTGGCCGGGAGGTACAATTTTTAAAAATTACTCTTTGTTTCCTATCCACTAAGTAAGAAGAAAGCCAGCTGAGAAGAATAGGAGGGAAGCCAATTCGATCAAGTTTATATATAAGGGTTGAATGAGATACCTTGTCAAATGCCTTGCTGAAATCAGTGTAAATCACGTCCGTTCGAAGATTGTTTTTAAACCCATTAGACACATAAGTAGTGAATTCAAGAAGATTGGATACAGTTGATTTACCTTTGCAAAAACCGTGTTGCGATAGATCAATAGCAGAAGTAATAGAGTGAGATAGTTCTTCCGTAACGATTGCCTCAAAAACTTTAGCAATAGCACAAAGCTTCGCAATTCCTCTATAGTTTACGATGTTAGTCCTACTTCCATTTTTATAAAGTGGCAAGATAAACGAATCCTTCCAGGAAGATGGGAAGACACCCTGTTTTAGGGAAGCATTAAAAATATTTGCTAGAGGCTTATACAAATACTCAGCACAACTTTTAAGAACACTTGTGGGTATACCGTCTGGGCCAGCTGTATATGAAATTTTCAAACAATTCAAATGAATGAGGACGTCCGCAGCAGATATCGATGGAATTCGGATACAATCAAATGATGGCAGATCGAATGGGTAGCTAGATAGATTCGAATTCAGTTGGGAAGATGTAGAACTGGCAGAGTAGTTTGACTCGAAGAAACCAGCAAACATATCGGCAATAATATTTTCGTCACTGGAAACTAAGTCATTTAACTTCAATGTTGAGGGATAACCGTTAGTCTTACGCTTTGTGTTCACAAATGCGTAAAACGATTTGGGATTAGAAACTATATTGAGTCGAACCCTGTTAATATAATTATTGTAACACTTTTTGTTCAATACATTGTATTTATGCCTAAGAATGGAGTACGCGGAGTAGTGAGAAGACAAGCCAGATTTTTTAAAAAGCTTAAATGCTTTGGATTTTTGATTTTTTAAGCGTTTCAATTCGCCAGTAAACCACTGAGCGTTAGACGTTACGTTAGCTTCCTTAACAAGAGGAATGATTTTACTGAAAATGTGGCGTAAGGAATTGCTAAAATGTAAGGCACTATCTTCAGCATTCCCATCATACTGGGGCCAAGTTATCTTCGATATCTCTAACCTAAGTTTATTGTAATCTGCTGTTTTAAATGAGTAACGCTCCGCCCTTGATTTTTTACTGATAAAGCAACATGAGTTGCGTGAATTTATCAAGGACAATTCTAGTGGTGGGTGGTGAGAATCAACAGGGGTAATCAAAGCATAGCTAGGGGCTATTGTGACGTTGGAAACATCGTCCACAAAAACTAAATCCAGACATTTACCTAAGTTATTACTAACAGAGTTGATCTGGTAAAGACTAAGATCTGACAGATCGTTCAAAAATTGATTGAAGAGATCACGAGAGGAATTTGGTACTAGAATACCATCTATTAGATCCCAAGAAACACCCGCAAGATTGAAGTCACCCAGGACAATAACAGTATCGGAGGGCTTCACCATTGCATGTAGAGAGAGCAGTAAGGAGGAGTGTTTTAAATAAACAGAAAGGCTCGAGTTAGGTGGTATATAAGCAGCAACAAGATAAACGCTAATAGAATGATATCTTATTCGAACGCAGAGGAATTCAACTTCATCGGTGTCAGTGAACTCAATTTCTTCAGAAGAAAGGTCAGTCTGGACAGCGATTAAGACGCCTCCACCTTTTTTATTTAAACGGTCGTTTCGAAACACTTCATACTTAGGACACAAAATTTCCGAGTTGAACACATTCGGCTTGAGCCAGGTTTCAGTAAACACCAGTACTTTGAAGTCAAAATCATAGGACTGCAAGTGTAACCTTGATAGCTTTGTGTTCAAACCTCTCACATTTTGGTAGTAAATGCTAATGGTGAGGTTACTTATTAGTTTTTTGATGCCGAGGTGGAAAGCGGAAGTTGAGCCAAATTTTGCCCTTGCGGTCTAGATCTAAATTCAAATTCGCGAATGAAGGCACCGCTTGGCCAAAACGATGGGCTCATTACTCTATCAAAGCAGTCTTCGGATATGTCTATTTTAAAAGAAGAAATGCTTCTTTCATACGAGAATCTGAACTTGCGTACATGCAACTCATTTGCTATCAGCCTGGAAGTTAAATACCCCTTCACATCATCGACAGTGGTATCTTTTGAAAACCTAGATATAAAGACCGATTTATTGGAAGGGACAACGATTAAATCCCTCGGGACGGGGTTAACGCAATCGGAAACGGTTTCAGATGTGGTAGGGGGTTGCGGAACAGGGGGTTGCGGAACAGCTGTCAACTTTTTGGAAGGAGCAACGATGGCTTCGGATGTGGTAGGGGGTTGAGATGTAGTTGTGGAGTTTTTGGAAGGAGCAACGACTACTTGCATTGGAACGGTGTTGACGCAATCGGAGATGGCTTCAGATGTGGTGGAGGGTTGAGATGAAGCTGTTGAACAGAAATTTAGTGAGGCTCCAGTAGAAGAAGGACGTGGTTGGGGAGATTCAGTCCGCCGAGGAATCGGTGTGTTAAAGCTTATGATACCAGTAAATCCATTTATGTAAATTGTAACTATCAATATCTTATAAGGGGAAGTGTAACATTTTTTTAATCTAAAACTAATAAAGTTAGAAGGACGAAATTCGAGGATGTCCTTGGCATATATTTTTTTCAAAAATAGATATTGGAAATTTCTAAGGATATTCAAAGATAAAGTTTTAAAAAAACATTTCCAACACTTATTCCTCCTAGTGCACAAAAAAATAATAATTTTTTTTCAATGCTACAAAATTTTTCCTTTTAATTGATACCCACATTGTTACTCTACAATGCATCAAATCAAATCTTTTCAATAATTTTTTTATTCAATCATATTATGGAAATTTCAAAGTCCTTAAAAAATCCTGACTTCAGAGAGAAAAATTAAAAACGCGGTTATACTATATTTGGCCCTTCGTTTTGTTAATACATTGATTTCTTCGTGCAGTTAAAAAGCGCAAAAAGTTACTGATCGAATGACGAAAGAAATAACATAATAAAATAAATTATTTTGTGTTTTTAAGTGAATTTATCATTGCACCATGGTAAGTACGGTTAAATATTTCCGGAATGTCACCCATTATTTTATGCAAAAAACACTAAAAATAAAATATGTACCAATGTCTGTTTATTGCATAAGGAGTTTCGATGATTTTCCTGTTTTTATATTTTCGTGAAATATTTAATGGCGGTTTCGTTTCTCCAAATAATGTTGCCTTTCATTGCCCGGTTCTTAGTATTTGTAAGTAGAGGGCAATGAGAGTGTAATATTTTTCGGTAGAAACGAAACCGCGATAAGTCTCTTAAAAAAAATCTTTTATTTCTTTCTTTTCTTCTTCTTTCTTTTACTTTATTAGCATATTTCTTCAAAAGTGTGCAAATGGCATACATGGGAAATATTTGCCGAAGAAAGATTAAACAAAGAGCCTGCCTCTCAAGAAAAAACCTCACGTTAACGTTATGAAAAAGGGGGAAAAACTTTAACATTAGCTTATCTGATAAATGTGGTTCAAAGTGATATGCAAATGATTAAAATCTACTTAAAAAACTTGTCTATTACTTAGCATATTTTTTATAAAAAGTGAGATTCTGGAAAATATTTTACATAAATGCAAAAATAAGAAAAAAATTATTTTTGAACAGCCTAAAAGCAGTTTCGTATTCTGCACAAATTTTCACGTCAGTAAACGATTTCAGAGGATACATTTATCAATCTTTAAAAACATATAAAAAATACCTGCCCTGTAAACTTTGTTTGGAAACTACCCATATACAAATGTTAAAAAGCTAATTTTTTTCCGACTGACTTTTTGAATTGAAATTTCGAAAGTAGCTATTATTTTCGAATCCCATTATTAATCTTAAAAGTAACGGATTTTTAATTAAAAAAGCCTTCTCTAATATTTAATGCATGTCGACTACACGCTTACTTTTATGTGCTATATTACATACTAATTCACTTTTTCACCCACTGTAAGTAAATTACCTGCTGAAGAGCTTTAACGAATGCCTGTTTTAGTCGATTTGTATGCTCCGCCTTTAATGCCTTCTTAACATTAGTGGTTACACACTGTTCGCAAATTACTTTAGGATCTTTATTTCCTTTAATGAAAAAATATATTATTTAAATACAAAACCGTCAAACTATTGTCTCTTACCCTGCTTGTCCCATTTCCAAACTGGAGTGAAATCGATTTTGCACTGAGCGCATTGGAACGGTGGCACCACTGCCATTGACTTTTTATTATTGGTTGTTAAATAGTCCACAACTGTCTCCAAACCCAATAAATACACAAATTCAGTATTACTGGGATTGGGAATAAAATGCATTTCTGGTGGAGGCGGTTTTGGAGGCGGTATCTAAAAAAGAAGACAATTTTTCAGTTTAGTTTAAAATATATATAGAGCCCTAAACAGTGATGGAAAAGTAGACACATAGTGCCATTTTTAGCACTTTCATTCTCAGATGCACTTTTGGCACAATTCGTCCTGTTTTGGCACAATCATAAAATATAGAAATTAAGCATAAAATGCCAATATATAACAAAAAATCACATACCACATTATAGATGAAAAAATTTACACAAAGGGAAAATTAAAGGCATAAATAATTAATATAAGGGCTGTGAGAAATATTTACAAACCGCTGAATTCTATTGTGAATACGCAGTACGTAAAGGAAGTCTTCGCAACAACAAGCTTTAATTCAGAATTTTTAGAAAGATTCTAAGTTTGCAGTTTCATACTGCATTAAATAAAAGTGCAAGTTTCTGCAATATCCCGATAATTTTTGATATTTTTTTTCTTTTTTTTTTTGTTTGTATAATATGTATTTATTTACTGAATCTTTCTTTCGAAACTAACAATATGTTTTCAAATCTTACAAACTACTATTAAATTTAAAATTTCTGCGCCAATGCTTAGAAAGTTTTTATTTTTTCATACACATATATTCATTACAGCTGTTGCGGCTGTCGGAATAGACAAGCTTCCGGAGCAGCAGGATGGCTGGATATCGTGCTGGGCAGGCGGTCTGAAACGACGAGTTCCAGAGCCACACTGCCTGGGCGGGTGCAAGGGACTAGTCTCCACGCCGCGCCTTCGCTTCTCTATATTTAAGTACACTGGTGTTGGGTAGTCGGTCTGTAAGGCCGAGTTCCAGAGCCGAAATTGATATATTGCGGATATTGCAATTTATTAAATTGCGCATCATTTGATAATACCTTCATGCATATTTCGGGCTAAGGAGATCTCTCGCTAGTCGATTTGGATGGTTCATTAACCGTGCTGAGTAACTGGTGCTTAGCCCTCTTTACATTAAGATCTTTGTGGATATTCGTATTTTTTATGTACCATGGTGCTCCGCATATGGCGCGTAAAATTTTCGACTGCAGTCTTTGAAGGTTGTTCAAAATGGAATTGCACACCGTGCCCAAAGCCCGATTCCATACGCCTAACATGGTTTAATCATCATATTAAAAAGCAACATCTTGTTATCTAGGCTTAATTTAGATTTGTGTCCTATAACCCATTGAAGGCTTACTTGTTTTAGTTTCGCTTGAGAAATTTTGTTTTCTATATGCTTTTTCCAGGTAAGTCTATTATCTAATGCCATCCCAAGGTACTTCTTCCTCTTCTTTTTTGGCGCTGTAACCGCCTAAAAAAATACACAAAGGAGGACGGCCCTCCAAAAAACCGACAGGGGTGGCTCCAGTTAATGCTACAGCCTCGAGCAGGGCATTTATCGGACCGCCAGTGACAGGAGTTAGAGGGGGCTTAACCGGTAGGGCTGGTTCTGGTACGAGTACCATAGGAGGCAGGGGGGGAGTAGAGGCTTGGGGAAACCGGTCTCCAACCGATTCATGGCTGGAGCTGCAGCGTCAGCTCCGCCTAGGGAAGTCAGACCCCAAAGCAGACACACCTTAACCCAAGGGCGGGGTGCGGCACCTGCTTCAAAAATAACCCGGCAGGATGCAGCTCGAGGAAAGCTACAAACACAGGCCTGGGGGGTCGGCTAAACATGTCCGCCCCTCGAAGCAGGCATATTATGACAAAAAGGCGGCCATGAGGGTCGTGAACAGGATCGGGGACCTGCCGACAGAGCAGCTCACGGAGGAGCAGGTTAGGTCACTGGAGTGGGCGAGGGGAGTAGTAGCCAGCTTGGGAAAACCGGCAGGCACTGCTCCAAAAAGGCAGCGGTCTGCGGAACAGGCAGGGGGTGGGGTCGCCAAAAGACCGAAAACAGGCGGCCATAAGTTCTCCACCTTCAGAGACGTAGTGAAGGGAGGCGGTGAGGTACTGGCCATCATCGACAGAGGGGAGGAGGAAGGGACTATCCCCAAAGAGAAGTGGAGGTTGGTGGAGGAAGCGATCGCCGAAATCTACCTCCAAGTCCTAGAGGAAAATCCTGGACCTCCTCCTCTCTGCCATGATTCCGGATGGTATCAGGGTAGAGCTATATTCATCGCTTGCGAGGACCATAGGTCAGCCCAGCTCTATAGGTTGGCCGTTAAGGTAGGTGAAGTTTGGCCGGGAGCCGAGCTCGAGGTCGTCAGCAAGGAAGATATTCCTAGCAGACCGAGGGCTCGAGTTTGGATTCCGGCTAAACCCGCCGAGCCTGAAAGAATTGAGCGGATCTTCAGATCCTGTAATAAGGACCTGCCAACTCACAATTGGAGGGTAGGGAAGATAGAGGAGCCAGTAGAGAATAAAGGCAGGTGTTGCTGATCCTTAACGCCGAATCGATAGCCCCACTGGCGCAAAAGGATTGGGTGGTGAGATTCCGGTTTAATGACGCAACTATTCGAATCTACCGCAGCGACAAGCCGAGATGGGACCTTAGTGAGGAGAGCGACAAGTCCGGCCTGCGCAGCGGTGGTGAAGAAGGGTTGCCCAGCAGCCAATGCTCATCCGACTCGGAGATGCTATCCGGTTTGGGGCCATTATTTTACGAAGAAGACCTCCTCGCCGATGACACCGAGGGAGAGGATATCGAAGAGGCGGACGTGGATGTCACGATGGTGGAGGTAAAACGAACAGATTCTGATGAAGCTGATCCGGATCAACCGCCACCACTCTAAACTCGCGTCTGCGAACCTTGAGGTCCGCCTGGCTGCCGGTGGACTCGACGTTGCCCTCATCCAGGAACCGTGGATACACGGCAATAAAATCTGCAGGCTTGGGATGAAGGGCTTTAAGCTTATTGCCGCACAAAATGCAGGTAAGACTACAGCTTGCATATTAGCAAGGAACAACTTAAACATCTTCCTGCTTCCACAGCTTAGTGACGGCGATCTGGTAGCGGCAAGCATTGAGCTGGACAAAGCCAGCTTTTGGGTAGCCTCTGCGTACATGACCCATGACAAGGACGTGCCACCAGATGGGTTTCGGTCCTTGGCCGAGGAAGCAGCGTTCAAGAATAAACCACTGGTTGTCTCCTGCGACGCTAATGCCCAAAACTTGATGTGGGGGAGTACGGACACGAATGCTAGAGGTGAGTCGTTACTAGACTTCATTCTAGGGAACAAACTTAGTGTTTTGAATTTAGGCTCTGAGCCGACCTTTATAACAAAGAGTACAGATGTTTGCCCATAAAATCAAGAGATGGAGAGTACTGAATGAAAAATCTTATTCTGACCATCGTTATATTGAATTCGAAATAGATCTTAAGACCCTCCAAGTAAGGGAGTTCAGAAATGTTAGAAATGCCGACTGGGGGGTTTACAACAATAAATTAAGGCCTTTACTGCCAAAGATACCTCCCCGAGACCCCACCACGCAGGTGGAGCTGGATGGGTTGGTTAATCACAGGTTACTAAAGCCATGAATAGTTCTTTGTTAACCGGATGCCCGGTTGTTCGATACAGGGGAAAAAACAAACCACCTTGGTGGTCGAAACAATTATCCTTGTTACGTGAATCCAATAGGACAATGTTCAATAAGGCCAAAGCCACGAGAGCAACAGAGGACTGGGAAGCCTACAAGGCTGATCTGAAAATATACAAAAAAGCAGTGAGAACTGCGAAGCGTGAATCCTGGCAAAGTTACTGCAAGGGTATTGAGGAAACCACGGAAGCGGCCAGATTAAGAAGAATTCTCGCAAAGTCGCCATGGACTACGACGAGTGAGGAATCTTTAGGTCTCCTCCTGGACACACACTTCCCTGGAAACAAGCCGGTGGAACCTAGTGACCCCACGAATGAAGGGGGGCTATCTGATCTGGGAAACCGACTGATTACTAACGAAAAAATCGAATGGGCTTTTAAGACGTTTGGTCCTTACAAGTCACCGGGACTTGATGGAATACAACCGGTAGAGCTGCAGCAATCACGGGGTATTATCTCTCCGTTCATTGTGGTTATTATAAGAAGCTGTCTTAACATGGGCTACATCCCGCTAGGTTGGAGAGAGGCAAAAGTCTCCTTTATACCCAAGGCGGGCGGTCCTCTCATACCAACCCTAAGGACTTCAGACCCATCAGTCTTACGTCTTTCCTTCTCAAAATTTTAGAGAGGATAGTGGATGAATATGTACGGGGCCAACAAGTAGGCTCTCCCCAGCGCAGCATGCCTACACGAAAGGCAAATCCACGGAAACCGCCTTGCACTCGCTCGTTCGGTTGGTGGAAAAAAGTTTATTAGATAAAGAGTTTGCTCTGATTGCCTTTGTAGATATAGAAAGCGCCTTCAACAATATTAATGCAAGCGCCATAACGGGTGCATTAGAAGAGCTTGGAGTTGACCAGAATGTGGCGGTGCTGATCGCGTCTATACTTGTCAGCAGGACGATAACCGCTAAGCTTGGCAACACCACAATAAGCAGAAAGGTCTGTAGAGGTACTCCTCAGGGAGGGGTTCTCTCCCCTCTTCTCTGGAATTTGGCGGTGAACTCTCTGCTGGAGGCACTAGAGAGAGGGGATTGCCATGTCACAGCATATGCTGAGGACCTGGCAATTGCCGTCAAGGGCAAATACCCAAATACCCTAATGGAGATTCTGCGCTCTAACATGGCCACACTTAGGAACTGGACAGAGAGTAGGGGACTCGGAGTAAACCCCGAGAAAACCGAGGCAATTCTCTTCACAAGGAAACACAGGCTTCCCATAGTCTCCCCGCTAATCTGTATGGGTGAGGAGATATCCTTGAAGGAGAATGTTAAGTCCTAGATTCATATTAGACAGGAAACTAACGTGGAAACCTAATATAGACGAAAGAGGAAGGAAGGTGGTCAACGTTGCAATATACACATGCAAAAAAGCGGTCGGAATCAAGTGGGGGTTAACACCTCGTATTACACATTGCCTATACACCTCGGTGGTCAGGCCAATACTCTTATATGGAATACTTGTATGGTGGCCAGCAACTCAAAAGGCAAGTTACCTAAAATTATTGAGTAAGGTCCAAAGAACAGCGTTTTTTATGCATTTCAGGTGCCTTAAGGACCACCCCGCTGGAGGTGATTACCAATTTGCCCGCAATAAACCTGGTGGGAAAATACGCAGCCGCCGATTCAGCGCTCAAACTAAAAAGTATGGTGCTATGGAAGGATTGGCGGTTTGGTCACGCTTCCATACTTCACACTCTGGGTAGTTACAACCAAGAAGTTGACTACTCCGCTCCCAAGCCAATCTTCGATAGGCTCTTTAAGACGAGCATCCCGTCAAGAAGAGAATGGAAAACACCAAGACCATGGGGACGGGGGGAATTGAATTTTTACACAGATGTATCCAAGCTAGACAATAGGGTTGGCTACGGAGTTTTCTCTAAGGAACTAGGACTGGAACTATCCGTCCGAGTTCCGGACCACTGCAGTGTATATCAGGCAGAAGTTTTAGCTATAAAGGAGGTGGCTGTGTACCTTAGTACACATGCCGTAACGAAGACTACGATTAATATTCTCTCGTATAGCCAGGCGGCCATTAAATCAATGAACATGGTTATGCTGAGGTCGAAGGTTGCGCAGGAATGCCTCGCAGCTCTAAACGATATTAGCACCGTGTTCAAGGTCAGCCTCATATGGGTTCCGGGACACAGAGATATTGAAGGAAACTGCAGGGCCGATGAGCTAGCCAGGAAAAGTACGAATCTACCCCTATGTGAAAACAGGGGCACTATTGGGATACCCATGGCAACCTGCAAATTAGAACTTCGAAATAGCATGATCCAAGAGCCCAACAGGTCATGGCTAGAGGAGGGCACATGTAGAACAACCAGGCTGCTTTGGCCGCAAATAGAAAGAAAAAGACGAAAGAGTTGCTGTGCCTCTCAAGACAGGACATTGCGAAGGTCACGGCTTGTGTAACCGGTCATTGGCTATTTGGCAGGCACTCTTTAAGACTTGGAATTTTCTCCCATGAATATTGCAGAAGTTGCAGAGATGAGGAAGAGGAAGAATTGCAAATTTCGGCTTGCTTTCCTTGTTGTTGCTGTATTGCTTGTTTTTCGTTTTTGTAGGATGCACACACTTTATTTTTATTTTATTTTTTATAAGTAACTTTGTCTCGTTATCCAGTTCACTGTCTTTGTAT
This sequence comes from Rhagoletis pomonella, assembly GCF_013731165.1. Classification (NCBI taxonomy): domain Eukaryota; kingdom Metazoa; phylum Arthropoda; class Insecta; order Diptera; family Tephritidae; genus Rhagoletis; species Rhagoletis pomonella. The sequence continues at coordinate 277,989 of NW_023458559.1, read as the reverse complement.
TTGTTTTAATGTTATTTTATGTACTTGCACTCTTAAGCGACCCAGTCTTGTGTTTTATGTAAGTAAAAATATGCACAGGTGCCTTTCTTTATGGTTCCATGAAATTCGGTTTTAGGTCAGGCCTTTCAACTAAAGACTCTCTTCTTGAGTTTTATTCTTTTATATATAAGGCAATTGATGAAAAAAAATATTGTGCTTATCTTTTATAACAAAAGCATTTGATATGGTTGACCATAACATCCTCCTAAATAAGCTAAACTCCGCCGGATTTCGCGGAACCATTCTTAGTTGGTTTAGGTCCTACCTAACGAATAGAATTCAAAGGGTGAAAATCGACAACCAGACTCATAACTTTAGGTGTTCCACAGGATTCAGTAACGGAAAAGTAACGGCGTTTTCCGATGACCTTGCGATTGCATATAGATCAATGAATGCATTTAATCTTTTTTGTAGATATCAACCATGAGTGCATTTACTAAGAACTTGGTTCGCAAGTCATAAACTGGTAGTGAGCAGAAAAACGAAATTAATGTATTTTGTTGAAAGGAAATACCTAACAATGAAGTAATTTTTCATGCCTCCAACTGTATGCGGCACAAGTTGTGTAGCAATGCGTGTGGTCAACAAAAATATCTAGACACTTTTGACCAGAAAACAGTCTGTGACCGTAAATGTTTCAAGATCGAAGTTGCTTTTAATTTCAAGTACCTAGGAGTTATAGTTGATCAGAATTTAAGCTGATCATCACATATTTCGGCCTTGAAGCAGTATCTGGTATCAACTTTACACTCTTTTTACCGCCTAAGCAAAATGCTGGAAATAGTGTATCATGGACTAATTCACTCTAAATTACAGTATGGATTAAGTGGTTGGGGTTGTGCATATACCACTAAAATTCGACCCGTGTTAATTTTGCAGAAATGTCTCATACGTAGAATTGGCAACGTCGGCCATCTATCACATTCTTTGGATCTTTTTAAAAAACTTAATATTCTCCCCGTTAAACACCTGTAATATTATAAAATTTTAAAAATTTTATTTTTGAGGAGCGGCTATCTACAAAGTCCAATACACACTTCCTACAGTCTAAGAAGTTAATCACATTCTCATATTGCTGTTCCTAGCTCTCGCACAACGTTTTTCCATAACTTCTACACCACAATATCTTGTAAATTGTTTAATAAGCTACCCAAAGTAATCCAAGCCATTCGAAGATTATCCGTATTTCTTAAAGAAATAAAATTACAGCTTTTTGGTTTCTACTACGACGAAACTGATATTCTGTTGCGACCTATTATATAATTATTTACTATTTTTATTATTCAAGGTTTTAATCTAATATTGCATGAAAATGTAATGTTTTCATCTATATATTGTACAAATACATATTCGTGAATTATATACTATGTATTTAATATATTCATATTTAGTATTTTTTTTTTGATTTTCAAAATGTGCCCCACAGCATTTAATAATCTGAGTAGTCCACTTGCAAACAGCGTTATGTGATTTTATAACAGTAAGCCATAAATTAAAAAAACGTCTACAACAACAAGTAACATCCAAATTGTATGTTTCTTTTTATTATCTGAAAATTTGGATAAACAAGAACCTAATAACATTAAAAAACAAAACCGCAGTGTGGTAGTTTTTGCTAATTTTATATATAGAGATTAAATATAGCGAGTTTGGAAACAGTAGGTTTTATATAGCCAGCTTTTTTAAACTTTTCGCGTTCTCTCTTCTATGAAGGTTGGTCTGCTTCTTTTTTAAGACGTCTTCCACTAGGCACCGAAACTACCACGTTTTCTTGCAGTTTTCTAAGTTCAACAGAAGATGGAGACTTTTAAACTTGTATAAATACGTACAATAAATATTATAGCGACTAAAAATGAGTGAAATTGTAAAAGACGGACGTGCTGTCTTTGTGACTTTTGGAAGTGTATATATACCATGGTTGTTGCCAATATTCGCATTCGCATTCGCAACTGCGGAGCTTCCGCATTAATTATAACATTCGCATTCGCAAAAATCAATACCGATCTTTTGCGAATGCGAATATTGAAGGGACCGAAAATTACAGTTATTTTTTTACGAATTGGCTTACTTGGCCAACTACTTTTTATTCCGAAAGAAATGTACTTTCCATATTCGTATATCTAACCAGTCACAGAAGAAAGCATTAAAAATGAGTTACAAAAACTAAAATCGAAAAACGCTGATGACGTGACAGGTTCTCCAAATTCCAAACCAAACAACCAAAAGAATGAGAATGAAGAATTCTTTGAAAAAAAAACGTTGTTTAAACAACGATTGTGCCATGATTCTAGATTGTGAAGATGAAAGTCAAGAGGATACATCCGACATTTGCAGCCCCGATGAAATTCTCAAAAAGTAATTATTGCACCGCAATAAAAATAAATAAATATAACTGAAAGTCCTCTCAACTGGTGCAGTGTCAATCGAAAAGAATTTACAATTTTGCCAAGTTTCAAGTTTTTCAAGTTTGTCGCCTCGAGCGAGTAGTTATATAGAGCCGCAGGTTTGACTTACGACTCTTCAAAAAGTTTTTATTAAGTACAATGTTCCAATTTTTAAATTCAAGTACTAAAAAAACATTCAGTCTTATCATGAGTTTAATTTTCCCCGAACCGGTTCACTTTTCACTTTTGGTTTTCATGTACATATTCAGCCTTATCATGAGTTTCATTTTCTCCGAACCGGTTGACTTTTCACTTTTGGTTTCCATGGTTTTACTATGGGCGGATGACAAATTTCGGGTGAATTTTTTTTCAGGCGAAACTGAGGATAAGGCAGATTTACTATGGGCGGAATACAAATTTTCGGGAGAATTTTTTTCGGACAAAACTCAGGATAAGGCAGATTATTAAAAATGATTAACCTTTCCATTTTTTATTTACCTAAATCACCTCATTTACCCATCTAAATTATTTCTTAAAAATACATGACATCCGCATTCGCATCCGCGGATGTTAGCTTTTAAACATCCGAATCCGCATTCGCATCCGCGGATAACTAAAATTCCATATTCGCAACATCCCTAATATATACATACAGTAAGCGACTTTTGCTAGAGTAGCTAACATTTGATGCTATTTTTTCAGAATATATAAGGATTTTGCACTGTATTGTTAGTGGACATGAAACTACTTTGAATACTGGTACGTTAACCACCAAAAACTAAAAATCGAAAAAAATTTACATAGCGCACTTTGCAAGTGGACTACTCATCTATACTAATATACATTTTGAAAGCCGTTTTTTTCTGTTTGCAAAGCTCGAGATAGGCTGTACCGATTTTTTTTGAAATTTTGGTTATGGGTTGTCTTAGGCAAAAAAAAGTTTAAATACTTTTTAAAAATGGAACTGCAGGACTTTAAAAATTCTATAGAATCTAAAGGTCTGATTATGCATGCTTCGCATAACTTCGCACAACCATTTGTACCAGTGCAATAAAAATGCAACTTAAGAAAATGTGAAGCAAAATCTAAACTCAACAGATTGCTAAGTTTTTGAATGTTCTGCTAATTTCTGGGTAATGGAATACAAACAAAATACGTGCGAAGTACATACGAACTTACAGTTTGAAGTTTATGCGAAGTTATGCGAAGTGTGCATAATCAGACCAAGAATGATAGAATATTCTATCATTCTTGAATCAGACCATAACATACATGCCGACATAAGAGCGCTGCTCACCTTCAAATCACAAATGAGAGCGCCTTCCCTGTTAATTCGTACGGAATATAGCGCAAAGCAAGGGTTATGTTTTACATATGCATACATACTAATGTTAACGTTAATGTTTATTCTTATATTAAAAAAACAAATACATATGTATGTACAGTTCATGGAGAAACAAACCACGTGGTGAGAGTATAACCGAAACAGCGAGAGCGTTTAGTTGCTGTAGAACGTTCGAGGGGCGAGGTTACGCTCGCGCTTTTATGAAAATAAATGACCGCAATGAAAGCACGAGTACGGCTAACTTGAATAATAAACGAAACTAAACTAAAAATTTGAATTACATTTGTAAAATACATTGATTATAATAATTCAAGTATAAGTAAATAAACAAATTAGAAGTTCTAATGTTAGTAAATCAGGTACCATCTCGTACAACTTAGGAAATATAAATTAAAATTAATGCATTATTTTATAAATTTCATAGCTGCTACTAAAATGTATAAACTAGATTAAATCTGTGAATTGAGGAACCACCATGCACCATGCAATCTTTTTTATCGGACTTTATGACCAGTCAACGTAAAATTCTGAAAATATAATTTAAAAATATCGAAATTTCTCATAACCACGGCACTTGATAGATCCATATTATGTAAAATTTTCTGTTGAATCCAAATATAGTGTCGCATATACATACAGACTTATATTATAAAAGAAGAACGGCATTCGAAAATTCTTAAAATTTTGATTTTCAGGGCTTTAAAAAAAAGTAAGGCCACTAAATTTTTATTATCTTCGCCCTTAGTTAACCCAATTTAAATTTATTTTATTTTTATTATAGAATTAAATAGTCTTTCCACGTCTTACTTTTCTGAAAAGAGTTGCGAACCTTCAAACATTATATTCAAATTATTTAATAATAAAGCCCTTATTACAAAATGGGTATTAAATGAAATGGTTTTGAAAAGCTTTGTTTCTCAACTTAATTATAGGAGGGTTGCCACCTGTCGAAAAAATCAAATGCAGTTTGAATTAAGGGAATTAAGGGAATGGTTGCCAAACGAAAGGGTTTACAGAAGGTAGTAATTTAAAAATATTTTGAAGAAATATTTGTTTGAAAAGTTGAATTTGGTTAACTAATATACGAGTTATATGATAAATAAAAACATGGATGTCAAGCGAGAGAGTGTTAAGTAATATTTAGTTTGAACACTAATAATATTTTTGAAGTATTTAAAGAGGGTTGCCACCTGTTTAAAACTTTGATTTCAAATTACTTAATAAAATATACGACTTATTAAAATATGGGTGTCCATCGATAGATGTTTCAAAAATCTTTATTTTCCGGGGTTGCCACATGTTTAAAAAATAAAATTCATCCTAATTCATCAGTTAATGCAGTGCATCAGTATATGTAGTTCCACCAGAAAGCCTCTGAGGCCTGTATTTAATACAGTAATTCAAGTTTAAGTAAATTAAAAGTAAAAGAAATTTAAGTTCAAATGTAGTAATTCAAGTTTAAGTAAATTAGAAGTAAAAAAAATTAAGTTCAAAGGTACATAGGTAAATCATTTAGCATCTTGTATAACTAAGGAAATATACAGTGGCGTGCAAAAATGAATGAATGGTGTTTCGTTTTTAATATTTACAATATTTTTCAAGCTAAATTTTTTTGATATTTTTTTATAAAAATATGGTTCATATGATTATATAATCATGTGGTTCAAAAAAATATTAAAAATCAATGTGATTTTTTAGCCGCTCAAAACTTGCACTTATTTTACTAGAATTTTATAAGCTTATTAACTGCATACCCCGATATTTAGATAAAAATTTGTGAAATTTTTCTAAGTTCTGTATAAAGTTTGAAAGTGTCATTTATATAGTTTTTGTTAAAGCATGAACCATATTTTTATAAAAAAATAACAAAAAAATTTTAGCTTGAAAATGTTGTAAATATTAAAAACGAAACACCATTCATCAATTTTTGCCCGCCACTGTATATTTAAATTGTTGCATTATTTTATAAGTTGAAGTTTTAATCATTTGTTTTAATGATGTCATCTATATCTACTTCAGATTCATGACATTTGATACGCAGTAAGTGCTCTAAATTTTCGTCTGTTAATCTATTTCAATACTTACTTTTAATAAAATTTAATGTGGAAAAAGCAGATTCACAGCTATATGTGGAC
>NW_023458559.1:270712-272076 GCF_013731165.1 Rhagoletis pomonella | reverse complement strand
AAAGCATCGTATATATTTTTCCCATTAACATTGACATGCATACCAACCAAAGCGAGTATTTCATCCTTCGCTGACATATTTTCGTCAACAGTTCTTACACATATAATAAGTTGGCATGTGCCGTTTATATCTGTGCTGTCGTCTAAACATAAGGAAAAGTATTTGGAATTTTCTATTCGTTTTTTTTTTTTTGTATTTGAATGAAAATAGTTGCTAATTTCTTCTGTATGACGAGCTATCGTTCGCCTGGAGAGCGGAATTTCATCCATATTTTTCGAAAATTCGACACCCTCTTTTCCGAAACATTGCAAAACTTCTTTACTCAGGTCTTTAAAAAAATTCCATCCTCAAAAGGACGACCTTGCTTTGCCAATGCCAAAGCAACAACATACGAAGCTTTTTTGCATTTCGAGGATAGGGACTTTTCTGATTCTAAGGAATCAATAATCATTTGCTCGTAATGTCGTTGCCTCAGCGGTAAAATCAAATTTTCTCTTTCCCTCCCCTTATAACTTTTATAAGCAATATGATATGCCCTATAATACCTTTTTAAAAAATAAGGACTAGCATGTACCAATATACGCTGGCACACCAAACATTGTGGTTTGCCGAAAAAAAAGGCAGACCCCAATGCCTGCCAGCGCAACCGCCCAGACAGTTCATTAAGCACACCCAAGTTTGAGTCATCTACAAGTTACAAGCGTTTTCAGCATTTAACATCTCAAAATAACGTAGATAACAAGAAGGGACCACTCGTTTTAATTGCAGCGAAAGTGAGTAACAGGGGCATGCCTTCTCTTTTCATCCAATTAAAAAACTTACTAGAGCAAGCCCCTGTTACTCACTTTCGCTACAATTATAACGAGTTGTCCCTTCTTGATATTTACGTTCTTTGGTGCGGTGTAATATAACAAGTTATACACTGAACTATGATAATCTGTACTAGTATCTATAATAATAGACAATAATTTGCAATGTTTTTACACTTTTCCAATTCATTTCGGTTATTATTACACAGTCATAACTTGTGCCACTCTGCCATAGTACGGTTGTTGCTCTCTTTCGTACCACAGTAATTTTGTATACAACTCTGAATGAACAAAATGCATGCTCCTTCTCATTATCAACCCTGATCAGATTTTACCCCCGAGGAGTACTCAAAAAGGTTTATTACTGTATATACTGTGTTCGTCACCAACTGAATTCGCTCGCCGTGTCGGTGTCACGGTTGCCACATTTGGTCACTTGTGACCAAAATAGGTAACTTTTTGAGCGCTTGGTAACTTGGCAACTTTTTTTTTATTTTGGTAAATTTGTCGTGTATAAAGTCAGACTAAAAAAGTTGGATTAATTTGATAAATTGT
>NW_023458559.1:268139-270702 GCF_013731165.1 Rhagoletis pomonella | reverse complement strand
TAGGCTACAATAATGCATACCCAAAAAGTTTACAAAAATTCTTATAAGCATTTACAATTCATGAAAGTATATACAGTGGTGGAAGAAATAATAGAAACTTTTTACTTTGACCAGTTTTGGCTATATTACTTTGTTTATTCGATGTTTAATTTTTTTGTATAATAGTCTAGCGCAATATCCCTGCAGGGAAAGCTACTAGTTGTGAACTAGAATTCTACCAGTTTGCGTTTCAGCCCAACTAGTTCACGTTCTATCCTTTTTCAATGTTAGCGACAAAAATTTTTAACATTACTATGTCCTACGGGATGTCAATTGTCAGGCTATGCATCAGCATCTACTAGTAGAAATACTAGTAGCATCATACCAGTTGATGAGATAGTCTGCCAATTCATCCCCCATGAAAAGTATTAGTATGCCTTTTTGCTCGCGACGGTCCAACAGTCGCAGTGGCCGATAGAGCAAAGCACTCGCGTGATATGCCTGAGGTACCAGGTTCAAGCCCTGGCGCAGGGAAAATTTTTTTATTTTATATTATTTTATATTTCTTTTATTTATATTTTTTATTTAGGGTTTTTTTTGTTATTCTTAAATGTATTTTTTTTATGGCACAAGTATTTTTTCCCATATATATTTTTTGTTTTTTTGTGTAATGCAACTCGATTTTTAAGTTTGTTATTTATATTTAAATTGAAATAATTATCTAACTTTAAAAATCTTAACCACCTCCAAGCGGCCTCGAACCGGCAATCCTAGAACCAGAACCAGTAGTCTTCACGTGACGCCACAGCCGACATTTGTAAGAAAAGCAATTAATTGCGTTTTATTTTAGGCTTTGGTAATTCAAAGGCTGATGTCGCTGAACGCTTAAGTTCTTCGAAAATGTGGAACTGGTAGGCACATACTAGTTTATGAACTAGTATTTTTTCTAGCTGGTTTGGGTTTTCACTGCAGGGATATAACACACACCATATAAATCCACATTTCAAAGTTTGTTCAAAAATTATAAAAATTTAACAAATTTTATCAAAATCCCCAAAAATTTCAAACTTTTCAATCAGATTTTTTTGAAAAATTTTGGGTATACAGTTTTATAGCCCATTAAATTTTAGTAGGTAAAACTGCAAACCACAAGACGTAGAAAATCGCGTTGGTTTTTAATATTTTTTTTTGCTGACGCTGCTAGGCATTTCCTTCCATATAAAAAGAAATTTTGAGAATGGTCGAGCATACTTTATATGGAAGAAAATGCACAACAACACCAGCCCAATAAATTATTAAAAATCAACGAGATTTTTTAGCGTATTGCGGTTTGCAGTTTTACTTACTAAAATTTAATGGGCTATAAAACTGCATACCCAAAATTTTTCAAAGAAATATGATTGAAAAGTTTGAAATTTTTTGGGGATTTTGATAAAATTTGTTGAATTTTTATAATTTTTGTACAAAGTTTGAAATATGGATTTATATGGTGTGTGTTATATATTGCGCTAGACTTTTATACAAAAATATTAAACATCGAATTAACAAAGTAATATAGCCAACACTGGTCAAAGTAAAAAGTTTCTATTATTTCTTCCACCACTGTATATATATATATATATGTATGTGTGTACCAGTGATCAGCATGCGGTGCCCTTTTCGAGACATCAAGTATACTCGCAAACAATGCGGTGTAAGTATAACCGCCACCGCAAGCAATGCAATATTTGGGTGCATCGCATTTTTTGTCGCGTTCGTTACTGCATATTGTGGCACCGCATTTTCATGTCGACTTCGGCTATGCGGTGGTATGAGCGGTCGTTTAAACATCGCAAACATCGCATTATTCCCGGATATGCCTTACTGAATGCGGGGCACCGCATTATAAGAGCATTTTATCCCTACAGTTGCCTACAGAGTTGGTATGTATGCATGTTACAAAAAAATTAATAAATATGAACAATTAGTCAAATTTAAATACACAAAATATGTAATATGTATATTCTTTTAATTCAATTCATTTTTATTTCACTTAAACTCGTATAATGCGGTGCACCGCATTCAAACAAGCATATCCGCAAATAATGCGATGTTTGCGTTGTTTAAACGACCGCTCATACCACCACATAGCCGAAGCCGACATGAAAATGTGGTGCCACAATATGCAGTAACGACGCTTTGATCGAGCACAAAACACTCAAACACGACAATATTTGAGCTTGCGGTGATTGCGGTGGCGGTAGATTTCGTTACTAAGTATCAGGGACGTGAACCGGATGAAAAATTTGGTCGGTTCGTTTCAGCGGTTCGAACCGTTTTTGCACTTTTGAACGAGGTTTAGTTTTGCAGTTTATTGTATAATAAAACATTGTTTTTTACTTGGTACTTTTAGGTAAATTTTTGTAAATTCTGGTCAGAAAATTTTTTGTCGAGTGGCAACCGTGGTCGGTGTGCTCGTGTACGTGTGAAGCAAAAACCGCTGATCCTCAAGGCCCGTCCACATAGAACTTTGGCGTTGCGTTGGCGTTGGCGTCGCTTCAACAGCTGACTATGAATACATGAATTCAAATGCAGCCGTCCACAT
>NW_023458559.1:266903-268039 GCF_013731165.1 Rhagoletis pomonella | reverse complement strand
AAGTGAAAATTATTTCACAAGTAACAAAACAAAAGACAGTGATTAAAGTGGCAGAAGTAAAATATACTCCTTATGTCGACCAGTTTTGTTTATATTTCTTTTGTTTGTTTAATGTTTACAATTTTTTAATAAATATCTACCTCATTATATGCATTTACAAAAACTCAAAGAAAAGTCACATGCAATTCACCGAGGTATAGATAAAAATTCTTTTAATACTGAGTCAACATTAACATCCGGATTGCGATGAATATTGAGAAGAGCTAGCCCATTGTGTGCGCGTTCTCTGCCCATGCCTGCACATTAGACTGCGCCTTAGTTGTATGGAGAAAGTTTTTTGTTAAGCTACGAAGCAAGACTCCCTCTAGAAATGTTCCTTTGGTCATAAAACGTACCCTGCGAAAAAATTATAAAATCGGGCAACGGAATTACGTGCCTCGAAAGGCCCCAAAAGTTCAGCATTTTCATTAAATTTTTCACAAAGTGGTCAAAATTGCCTATAAGTCAGTGGGAAATTTAATATATTTTAATGGCACTTGATGTAGTTTTGCAAACAAACTTTTACATACTTTTTAGAAGAAATCATTTTTTATTGTAAATAATTAGCAAAAAGAGCGAAAAATATTTGTATTGCCACGGTTATCGCCATTTTTCAACAATTTATGATAAAAATGCGTAGAATATTCCAATGCCAAAGTTGTAGGGAACTTTTCTCTTCTAGTGTTGGGTTCTCCGGTGGCACAAAATTTGAAAAGTAAAATCTAATTTCCGCTTAGTTTAGACGCCATATTAGAGACGTCATGTTGAATTTTTCAAAAGGCCTTATAGCTTTTTCCCAAAAAAACCTCAATAACTTTTAAAGATCTGGGCACAAAACTCCATCAGTGCCATTAAAATATATTAAATTTCTCACTGACTTATAGGCAAAATATTGACCACTTTGTAAAAAAAATCAAAAACAATTTCTGTGGAAAAAACGGAAATCTGAATTTTTGCTAATTTTTTAGTAGATAACACATCCAAATAAAATTATAAAAAAATGTTGGTGTGGCAAATGTTAAAGCTTTTAGATTTTTTTTGTGCTGATTACGAATCCGTAATCATAGTTTCAATCAGCTCCAGATTTTGAAAAAAAA
>NW_023458559.1:265590-266803 GCF_013731165.1 Rhagoletis pomonella | reverse complement strand
AGCTTCGATTTTCGGAAAAACCATAGAATCCGAATGGCTACGAACGTTAATTCGAAATTCGTAGATAGCCTTCATTGAATCCGTCCGTAATGGAGATTCGTACAGATACTCTACGACAAGTTTATGCTGTCGGAACAAAATTTAAAATCACTGAATTAAACCCCCCTGTGCATAAGCATTTGCCATCTTTAAGTAATGTAAAAAATATTTTAAGATCTCTTTTCAGAGATAGTAGTCGAGAGATCTAAGTTTAATTTAAGCCAGGAAGGTTCTATCACCCTTTGTTTCTTTGCTAGAGCTTCTAAAATATTGCAAAAGCCACTATTTTTTACACTTTGACCTCGTTTTTTTCAAAATCTGGAGCTGATTGAAACTATGATTACGGATTCGTAATCAGCACAAAAAAATCTAAAAGCTTTAACATTTGCCACACCCACATTTTTTTATAATTTTATTTGGCTGTGTTATCTACTAAAAAATTAGCAAAAATTCAGATTTCCGTTTTTTCTACAGAAATTGTTTCTGATTTTTTTTACAAAGTGGTCAATATTTTGCCTATAAGTCAGTGAGAAATTTAATATATTTTAATGGCACTGATGGAGTTTTGTGCCCAGATCTTAAAAAGTTATTGAGGTTTTTTTTGGAAAAAGCTATGAGGCCTTTTGAAAAATTCAACATGACGTCTTAATATGGCGTCTAAACTAAGCGGAAATTAGATTTTGCTTTTCAAATTTTGTGCCACCGGAGAACCCAACACTAGAAGAGAAAAGTTCCCTACAACTTTGGCATTGGAATATTCTACGCATTTTTATCATAAATTGTTGAAAAATGGCGATAACCGTGGCAATACAAATATTTTTCGCTCTTTTTGCTAATTATTTACAATAAAAAATGATTTCTTCTAAAAAGTTTGTATATAAAAAATGTGGGAAATTAAAAAATTTGTAAAATACAAGATAGCGGAATGTTCCGCTAAGAAATTTAGAGGCGAGAGTGTGGATCCATGATCTGCTTGTCAAATAGAAGTAAACTGCATCGAAAGCTCGTTACTATAAATTTATTTTCTTCGTACCAATTTGATCTAAATTTACTTGGATAAAATTTAACTTCTGAATTCCTAGAAAACTGTCATTTTACGTTAAAAAAATATCAATAACTTTAAAAGTTGGGGAGGTTTAAAAATATTTTAGCCATATTTGACATCGCGGGGGGG
>NW_023458559.1:264490-265490 GCF_013731165.1 Rhagoletis pomonella | reverse complement strand
TTTAATATATTTTAATGGCACTGATGGAGTTTTGTGCCCAGATCTTTAAAAGTTATTGAGGTTTTTTTGGGAAAAAGCTATAAGGCCTTTTGAAAAATTCAACATGACGTCTCTAATATGGCGTCTAAACTAAGCGGAAATTAGATTTTACTTTTCAAATTTTGTGCCACCGGAGAACCCAACACTAGAAGAGAAAAGTTCCCTACAACTTTGGCATTGGAATATTCTACGCATTTTTATCATAAATTGTTGAAAAATGGCGATAACCGTGGCAATACAAATATTTTTCGCTCTTTTTGCTAATTATTTACAATAAAAAATGATTTCTTCTAAAAAGTATGTAAAAGTTTGTTTGCAAAACTACATCAAGTGCCATTAAAATATATTAAATTTCCCACTGACTTATAGGCAATTTTGACCACTTTGTGAAAAATTTAATGAAAATGCTGAACTTTTGGGGCCTTTCGAGGCACGTAATTCCGTTGCCCAATTTTATAATTTTTTCGCAGGGTACGTTTTATGACCAAAGGAACATTTCTAGAGGGAGTCTTGCTTCGTAGCTTAACAAAAAACTTTCTCCATACAACTAAGGCGCAGTCTAATGTGCAGGCATGGGCAGAGAACGCGCACACAATGGGCTAGCTCTTCTCAATATTCATCGCAATCCGGATGTTAACGTTGACTCAGTATTAAAAGAATTTTTATCTATACCTCGGTGAATTGCATGTGACTTTTCTTTGAGTTTTTGTAAATGCATATAATGAGGTAGATATTTATTAAAAAATTGTAAACATTAAACAAACGAAAGAAATATAAACAAAACTGGTCGACATAAGGAGTATATTTTACTTCTGCCACTAGTGTTATGAAATTCTTACAATTTTTGCATCGATCTTTGTTCTACTAACCGTAAGTTAATTTATCACGCTAAAGTTTTGTTAAATGCGTATACATTTAATCACTGTCTTTTGTTTTGTTACTTGTGAAATAATTTTCACTT
>NW_023458559.1:263069-264390 GCF_013731165.1 Rhagoletis pomonella | reverse complement strand
TTTAATCACTGTCTTTTGTTTTGTTACTTGTGAAATAATTTTCACTTTAAATAAAAAATAGGTTTCAAACCCATTTATTTATTATTTATTTTATGGTAGGAGAGCTTCCCAAACAATATTAAAGAAGATTTTTAGATTTAAGTTGTTAAAAATAGTAATAATCTAAGTCCCGGGACTAATCCCAGGATCCCGGGATTGTGATAAAGAAAATCCTGGGATGTTAAAAAGCGAAAAAATGGACATCCCTATGTTTGGCCGAGCTTCTCCTCCGATGTGTGGCGTGCGCCTTGATGTTGTCACACAAAGAGGAGGAGGTCTTACTCCGACTCCGAACAGCGATTGTATTTTTATGAGAATTTGTTCAACCCACTATCGGTCGAAACTGGAAGTCAGTAAAACGAACAAATGGTAGAACGTCCCTAACTCACAGTGCCTCCCTTCTATATAAAATGTGGGCAAAAATAGGAGTGTGAACGGATTTGAATGAAAAGTTGTTTTGTTTTGAACTTGAGAGCGCTGAATTCAAAAATGCAATATTTTTTTGATAATTTTCATACTTCCTCTTCAAAATATACATAGGTATGTATGTTCGCTCTATTTTAAAAAGAGAGGTCTCAATTGACAGGGCTTGGCCTGTAGATGTGCAATAAAGTTTTGTTTTTTGATACGGGTTGCCAGCTTTTCCAAATTGTATTAAAATTATTTAATAAGTTGAATGAATTAGATATAACAATATGGGTGCCAAAGATACGTCGAAATGTTGCCACATGTTTAAAAAATCTAATTCAGTTTAATTTAGGGAATAAGGTAACTGAAATATGGATATCAGACACAAGAAAAAATTGGACATGTTTACTAAGAAATATGTGAAGAGTAAAAACATTCCTGGGTTAATTTAATGTCCAGTAATTTAAAAGGAATGCAATCAGAACAAATCAGTGATTGACAATGTATGTATTTGTAATAAAATATCAAATACGAAGTCGTAAACCTTTCGTTTGACACGATTATTATTTTAGTTTAACTAAATTTCACTTTACACACTGGTGGCAGCCCTATTCAAAATATTTGTAAGCTGCAACCTTCTAAAAACTCTGACTCCCATATGGTGATACCTATGTATTTCAATTACCCTAATTCCCTTAATTCGAATACAATTAGATTTTAAACAGGTGGCAACCCTGCTGCGATAGGTTAAGAAATAAACCCTTTTCACACCCATTTCGATTGATATCAATATTTTAATAATTCATTTATATTATTTTTAATTTAGTTTTTAACAGGTGGCAACTCTAAAAAATAAACCTTTATTTTAAATCTA
>NW_023458559.1:259879-262969 GCF_013731165.1 Rhagoletis pomonella | reverse complement strand
TTGAGCATCATTTTACAGCGAGCTTTCAGTGATTTATTTCTAAAATTATATAAAACGGAATACAAGTAAAATACTTGTATTAAATTGTGTAATGCAAATAGAAAATCTGTTTTTTTATGCAATTATTTTCATCAATATTTAGTACGATTAGCTGCATATTTCGGGATCGCCACGTGCATGGTAACTTTACTTTGTTTGTTTGTTCCAACCACTTTTCAGCGGAAAATTTTCAGCCTCGGGGCGGATGTGCCCAATTGAAGCGACACGCAGCACCAGCAGCAGTAGAGCGAGAGGTTTATCTGTCTATAAATTATAACAGGGAGCTCTAAGAATTAGGACATTTTATTACCTCTCTCTTCATGACTACATCATGCATAATCACAAATAAGTTTATGCTTCTATTGTGCTTTCATTGATGGTGAGCTTTTTAATTTTTTATTGTTCATATTTCCACTAAGAAAGATCCAAATTAAAGCAACATCCTAATATCTAAATTTCTCAAAGATAATGCCAAATTTTTGCCGAAGATAATTTAAGATACACCTTATTAACAGCTCTGCTAATACGGTGAAAAAGTAAATTTACCTTGCCAGTTATTATTTTTTAATGCATACAAATTCCTTAAAAAATATTATAATTTCCAAAAACAATCATTTTTTGAGGAGGCAGTGCTACTTGAACAAGTATAAACGTCTAAGCACAGTTGATGTCAAAAAGTTCGAAGTGAAACTACATTTTTTATCAGGCGCTAAGTAAAAACGCGTGGTTGATGTATGTATTTCTATTAAAAAATGTGATTAAAATCTAATTATTATACACGCTTACGCACCGTACCGTAATGCTTCATTATTGCAATATTTTGTGACCCACGTTTTGAAACTTTTTTTTTATGACATCAGCAGGGCCGAAAAGTTTAAGCTTTTGCTTGGAATTGCTAATTTTGCTCAGTCAGGGTTTCCAAGCTTAATTTTAACGAACATGCTTATTTTGCTTATTTCAATGCATAAAGCTAAGTACGAACCTTTTAAGAAAACGGTCAAGAAATAAATTGCTATTATTTCGTGTGTGTGAATAGTAGTGTCCAAGGAGTTTTGACATCTGATATATAACAGCCTGCTGTCTAACTTTTTCCTCCCGAAATAATGGAAATTTCTGTCGAAACATGGTTGCTTTGTACTCTTCACAAACAGACTTTAGCAAACCATAGTAGAAAGCAGAGACCGTACCGGTTATGCATTTTATAATAAAAGTCTAAAAATTTAAGTTATTTTTTGACTTTTATTATTTTGAGCAAATAATAAAGGTTATTTCTGCTTTTCATTTTTTTTTTTAAGGCAAAAATAAAAGTTAAAATTTGCCTTTTATTTTTTTGAGCAGAAAATAACCGGTAATTGTTGACTTTTATTTTTTCAGGCAAAAATAAAAGTCAAAGTTAAAAATCAAGTATTCCAGAGCTCCTACATAGATTTTAATAACCCCTATACCCAAGTACCAGGGTTAGTTCAAATCTATATACATATGTATACATACAATACATGAAGGGAGTTTTTGCTAACGGCATCAGATCTGCACCGATTATTCGATTTTCAAAACTGAGGTGCCAAATTAAAGGGCTTAGCCTCTAGATGTATGTACCACAAGGCATAGGGTTGCCACCTTTTTTAAAATTATAAAATCTGCACCGTTCGTTGTATTAAAACAGAAGAGGTTCCATATGAAAGGGCTAGGCCTGTAGATGTGCAAGAAGATATCAGTTTTTTGAATAGGGTTGCCACCTGCTTCTAAAATGGAAGACTTACACCGTTCGTTGTATTAAAACAGAAGAGGTGCCAAACGAAAGGGCTAGGCCTGTAGATGTTAAAGGTCTCAGTTTTTTGAATAGGGTTGCCACCCGCTTCTAAAATAGAAAACTTACACCGTTCGTTGTATTAAAATAGAAGAGGTGAGAAATAGAAGGGCTGGGCCTGTAGATGTGCAAGAAGGTCTCAGTTTTTTGAATAGGGTTACCACCTGCTTCTAAAATCATAAGACTTACACCGTTCGCGCAATTTAAAAAATAAGGTGCCGTGTAAACGGGCTTGGTCTAAAGATTTGCAAGAAAGAACGTCTTATTTTTTTGAAAAGTGTTGCCGCCTAATAAATTCTTATTTTTGGGAAGAGCATCAGTTTACACTGTTCTATCGCGTCTCCAAATGAGGCGTCACATGAAAAATATTGACCTACAGACCTGTTTTGGTTTTTAAAGGGTTGCCGTCTTTTTAAAAATGCATTGTTTAAATAGTATAGTCAGTAAAATGTCACAATATGCGCATCAAGCGTAAGTAGTTTGAGACCAAATTAATATTTTGGTGTTTTTAATAGAGTTACCACTTATTACACGGCACCTTATTTTTTAAATTGCGCGAACGGTGTAAGTCTTATGATTTTAGAAGCAGGTGGTAACCCTATTCAAAAAACTGAGACCTTCTTGCACATCTACAGGCCCAACCCTTATATTTGTCACCTCTTCTATTTTACTACAACGAGCGGTGTAAGTCTTCTATTTTAGAAGCGGGTGGCAACCCTATTCAAAAAACTGAGACCTTCTTTAACATCTACAGGCCTAGCCCTTTCGTTTGGCACCTCTTCTGTTTTAATACAACGAACGGTGTAAGTCTTCTATTTTAGAAGCAGGTGGCAACCCTATGCAAAAAACTGAGACCTTCTCGCACATCTACAGATATAGCCCTTTCATATGGCACCTCTTCCGTTTTAATACAACGAACGGTGCAGATTTTATAATTTTAAAAAAGGTGGAAACCCTATGCCTTGTGGTACATACAGTGACGAGCAAAACTGTAACATGGTTTAACACTTTTTGTTTCAGCCACTACTATATTTCCAAGTTCTAACGACTTCCATCCTTTTGTTGAATATTCTTGTTGGTACATCCCTACTCCCTCTCTCATAATGATTTGAAGTCAATACAACAACAATAAAAAAACCAGCAGACAAAAATGTAAATTAAGGCAGATGTTACAGTTTTGCACTCATATATTTTTAAGAGCTTTTTAACAATTTTCACGAAAAAAAAGAACTACTAACACAATG
>NW_023458559.1:258530-259779 GCF_013731165.1 Rhagoletis pomonella | reverse complement strand
AAATGTATAACTATGAATGGTAAGTAATGTATTAAGGACATTCGATAGTGCTATCAAACGAAAGCTGGTTAAGAGGGCTTTTGTGTAATTGTATGCGAATTTTTGATGGTTGTCATATACATAGTTTCTAATTTATTGATTGAAGTATTCTAGTTAATTAAAATGTTACAAAGCGGGCTTCAAACGAAAAGATTTTGAACTAAATTAATATGATCGGGGTTTTAATATACATATGTAGTTGCCACCTACTTAAAAATGGTGCTCGTATTGAAATAGTATTTAAAGTTATCTAATATTGGTATCAAACGAAAGGAAGTTAGGTGAGCTTCTGCGATATTTATTTAAAAAGTTTATTACTATCAACGGTAAGTAATTTATTTAGCTCATTATAACCAAACACCATATAAATCCACGTTACAAACCATGTCAAAAATTGCAAAAAGTTTGCAAAGTTTCTGCTAAATTTTTAACTAAGTGGCAACCCTCGAACAAATATATCTTTGTAAAACATCACTTCTTTTCATTTTCGTTTGATATATAAATGGATATCATTAATAAATTACTTACCGTTCATAGTTATAAACTTTTTAAATAAATATCACAGTAGCTCACCTAACTTGCTTTCGTTTGATACCAATATTAGATATCTTTAAATATAATTTCAATACGTGCACCATTTTTTAAGTAGGTGGCAACTACATATGTATATTAAAAACGCGATCATATTAATTTAGTTTAAAATCTTTTCGTCTGAAGCCCGCTTTGTAACATTTTAATTAACTAGAATACTTCAATCAATAAATTAGAAACTATGTATATGACAACCATCAAAAATTCGCATACAATTACACAAATGCCCTCTTAACCATCTTTCGTTTGATAGCACTATAGAATGCCCTTAATACATTACCTACCACTCATAGTTATACATTTTTTTAATAAGTGGTAACTCTATTAAAAAAAAAACACCAAAATATTAATTTGGTCTCAAACTCCTTACGCTTGGTGCCCATATTGTGACATTTTACTGACTATCATATTTAAACAATGCATTTTTAATAAAGCGGCAACCCTTTAAAAAACCAAAACAGGTCTGTAAGTCAATATTTTTCATCTGACGCCTCATTATGAAACGCGACAGAACAGTGTAAACTGATGCTCTTCCCAAAAATAAGAATTTATTAGGCGGCAACACTTTTCAAAAAAATAAGACGTTCTTTCTTGCAAATCTTTAGATCAAGCCCGTTTA
>NW_023458559.1:255720-258430 GCF_013731165.1 Rhagoletis pomonella | reverse complement strand
AGTTCAAATCTTTATACATATGTATGTATACATACAATACATGAAGGGAGTTTTTGTTAACGGCATCTGATCTGCACCGATTATTCGATTTTCAAAACTGAGGTGCCAAATTAAAGGGCTTAGCCTCTAGATGTATGTACCACAAGGCATAGGGTCTCCACCTTTTTTAAAATTATAAAATCTGCACAGTTCGTTGTATTAAAACGGAAGAGGTGCCATATGAAAGGGCTATACCTATAGATGTGCGAGAAGGTCTCAGTTTTTTTGCATAGGGTTGCCACCTGCTTCTAAAATAGAAGGCTTACACCGTTCTTTGTATTAAAACAGAAGAGGTGCCAAACGAAAGGGCTAGGCCTGTAGATGTTAAAGAAGGTCTCAGTTTTTTGAATAGGGTTGCCACCCGCTTCTAAAATAGAAGACTTACACCGCTCGTTGTAGTAAAATAAAAGAGGTGACAAATATAAGGGTTGGGCCTGTAGATGTGCAAGAAGGTCTCAGTTTTTTGAATAGGGTTACCACCTGCTTCTAAAATCATAAGACTTACACCGTTCGCGCAATTTAAAAAATAAGGTGCCGTGTAAACGGGCTTGGTCTAAAGATTTGCAAGAAAGAACGTCTTATTTTTTTGAAAAGTGTTGCCGCCTAATAAATTCTTATTTTTGGGAAGAGCATCAGTTTACACTGTTCTATCGCGTCTCCAAATGAGGCGTCACATGAAAAATATTGACCTACAGACCTGTTTTGGTTTTTAAAGGGTTGCCGTCTTATTAAAAATGCATTGTTTAAATATTATAGTCAGTAAAATGTCACAATATGCGCATCAAGCGTAAGTAGTTTGAGACCAAATTAATATTTTGGTGTTTTTAATAGAGTTACCACTTATTACACGGCACCTTATTTTTTAAATTGCGCGAACGGTGTAAGTCTTATGATTTTAGAAGCAGGTGGTAACCCTATTCAAAAAACTGAGACCTTCTTGCACATCTACAGGCCCAACCCTTATATTTGTCACCTCTTCTATTTTACTACAACGAGCGGTGTAAGTCTTCTATTTTAGAAGCGGGTGGCAACCCTATTCAAAAAACTGAGACCTTCTTTAACATCTACAGGCCTAGCCCTTTCGTTTGGCACCTCTTCTGTTTTAATACAACGAACGGTGTAAGTCTTCTATTTTAGAAGCAGGTGGCAACCCTATGCAAAAAACTGAGACCTTCTCGCACATCTACAGATATAGCCCTTTCATATGGCACCTCTTCCGTTTTAATACAACGAACGGTGCAGATTTTATAATTTTAAAAAAGGTGGAAACCCTATGCCTTGTGGTACATACAGTGACGAGCAAAACTGTAACATGGTTTAACACTTTTTGTTTCAGCCACTACTATATTTCCAAGTTCTAACGACTTCCATCCTTTTGTTGAATATTCTTGTTGGTACATCCCTACTCCCTCTCTCATAATGATTTGAAGTCAATACAACAACAATAAAAAAACCAGCAGACAAAAATGTAAATTAAGGCAGATGTTACAGTTTTGCACTCATATATTTTTAAGAGCTTTTTAACAATTTTCACGAAAAAAAAGAACTACTAACACAATGTTCAGTACTCTTTTGCCTGTTTCAGTTCCTGGATGTGATTTGGCATACCTTATTTGTATCTTTGTAAAAATTCTGGAGGTATATCCTTAGTTTGCTTTCACAGCTCATGTACTCGATTTTACGGACTTTGATACTTATTAGCTGTGCTTTTAGTTGATTTCGCAAATTCTCGATGAGATTCATGTCCGCGGTTTGTGGAGGTCATTTCAAATTATCAAATATCCAGTCTTTGCGAACATATGCAGTATGTTTTGGGTGATTTTTCAGCAGAAACTCTCATTTTTCGACTACATCTTGCAAATTTTGTTGAAATATGAACAGATACTGTTCCTGACGCATAATGTGTACTAACGGACCAACAAAATTTTTGAAATACAACCCCAAATAATTAAGATCCTACCACTGTGATTCACAGTTTGCAGTACATGATGCGCTTAGGCTTAATTTGGGTCTTTGATCCAATACCATGCCCGGCCATCTGATTGAAAGCGATTAATTTAGTCTTGTCAGACCAAATAACCTTCAATTGAAACTTAAAAATATGTTTTTTACTGCATTCTGAACGGCGTAACATATCCCAATAGGCAACGGTTCGGTTTTCGTGCGATGCTGCGAAATGCTGCCACACTCGCACATGTATTATGATCAAATTTGCTTTTTTCTTCTTTATGATGCCTTTGCGCTCAATTTGGCAATTCTTCGCCTCGCTGTCTATTGATTTGCATTAAAGTTTAATACCTTAAGCGCTTCTGTAAAAGTGGCTGCATCGCTATTTGCTTCTAAGTTCACAAGATATCGTACCGTAATATTTTTTAACAGACTTCCTCTGTCCTTGGGAGCACTTTAGGCTATATTTTTTCTAAGTCTTAACATTTTTAAGTAGCAAATTCCAAAATTTTTGCCACTTTTCGTGCGGTTCCGCCTTTCCGCAGTAAATCTATTATTTACATTTATGGTTCCTGATTAACTATGTTATTTACTGGTGATCACTTCTTCAATAAATTACAATATAGAAAAAAGTCATCTGACTTCCAACTAAGTAAAAGATAACTGTCAAATGCAAAACTGAGAGTGAGTGCAAAACTGTAACATCTGCCTTAATTTACATTTT
>NW_023458559.1:255318-255620 GCF_013731165.1 Rhagoletis pomonella | reverse complement strand
CTGGTTTTTTTATTGTTGTTGTATTGACTTCAAATCATTATGAGAGAGGGAGTAGGGATGTACCAACAAGAATATTCAACAAAAGGATGGAAGTCGTTAGAACTTGGAAATATAGCGGTGGCTGAAACAAAAAGTGTTAAACCATGTTACAGTTTTGCTCGTCACTGTACATCTAGAGGCTAAGCCCTTTAATTTGGCACCTCAGTTTTGAAAATCGAATAATCGGTGCAGATCAGATGCCGTTAACAAAAACTGCCTTCATGTATTGTATGTATACATACATATGTATAAAGATTTGAACT
>NW_023458559.1:252970-255218 GCF_013731165.1 Rhagoletis pomonella | reverse complement strand
CCTTCATGTATTGTATGTATACATACATATGTATAAAGATTTGAACTAACCCTGGTATTTGGGTAGAGGGGTTATTAAAATCCATGTAGGAGCTTCAAAACTATCACATTCCTATATACACAGCTCTGGAATACTTGATTTTTAACTTTGACTTTTATTTTTGCCTGAAAAAATAAAAGTAAAGAATTACCGATTATTTTCTGCTCAAAAAAATAAAAGGCAAATTTTAACTTTTATTTTTGCCTTAAAAAAATAAAAATCAGAAATAACCGGTATTATTTGCTTAAAATGATAAAAGTCATATTTTTAAAAGTCATGGAGGAATCACAATCTACAATGAGAGACGAGTCTAATGGTACCTTTGAAAAAGCTATAGCATAATTTTTTCACTTTGCCTTTTTGATATCAAAAATTTTAAAATATTTTTTACTCTCAGTCTCTGGTAGAAAGCGTAGCAAATTTCTTAAGAACTTCGTATTGCTTAAGAAAATTTGGTTCAATAAATTTTTCTTGACCATTTATTGGGTGATTTTTTTTCGTCGAACTAAAGAAATGTTAACGAATAATAATAACATAAAAATAGATTTGGTTTTTATTAACTTGTAACTTCAGTTGCATTTCTGCTTGGATACAAAAACTTAAAATCAATGGTTTGTGTTCCCGTCTAATAGGCACTTTGTAAGTTGAATACCTAAGCTTTTATGTAACTAATCCAGAAGCGCCTAATAGGCATTGACAAGGTATCATATTTGACAATTTTTCTTATTTAAAATTTGGAATTATGAAAATGAATGCGAACTTATTGAACGTGTTCTTTCTTCCGCAATAATTTCGTGCTTTTTCCAACCAACAACCGCTTTAACCGCTTACAGTTTGTCTCTACGGGAAGGCATTGGCTTTACTGAAGAGATTGAAAACAAGTTATCTGAAAGGGAGAATAACGAATATTTCAAAAATTAAAACGACCAGCACAGATCTCTATTATTTGAGAATATCAAGCAACACTTGATTGTCCATTGTAATTTTTCAATACTTGAAATAAACTGAATAAAAACAAAACATTAAACTGTACGTTCATAAATTTTTTCTTTTTTTTTCGAGCATATTTGCAAGCATATTTACTAATGTTTAAGTGCTTAAAATGGATTTTTCTTGCTTATTTTCTCCGACCCTGGACATCAGTTAAGCTAAAAACTGGGTTGACGATGAACTCATTTGAAAATATAAATCAGTTTGCATGGAGAAACCAGTTGAATCATATGAAAAAGGCCAAACTATAATTGTTGCTGTTGTTTTAGCGGCTACTAAACCCCGCTCGAGTCGGCTAATCCATCTGCGTTGTCGTCTGATTCAGCTAATGGGAGGCCCAGGAAACTTCGACAGGGGCAGTCCATAGGGACAGGGGCGTTAGCTGGTTGGGGTATGGGGGCATGCTAAGAGGTGCCGTGAGTCATTTGGCGACTCTGTGCACTGGTTGGGAACATCTTCGTTTATTCTACTCAGGAATGAGTTTAGCCAGCTGCAATAGCCAGACAAAGTTCTGTGCCGTCCACGTCAGATAGCTATGTACCCAGAACGGTATTTACAGGTCTAGAGTCTATATAAATCGAGGACGACTCCCTGTGGATGCCGTTTAGGGTCTGTCGGTATGCAGCTGGGACCAGGGGTTGTTTTATGAACCTCTGGACATCGTCCGTCAGTTCGTAGAGATGCCTCCTAATGTGCCTTTTCGAGGGCTCTTCTGCGAGCAGTTGGGTGTTCGGGTGCCGAGCTCTAGTGAAAGCTTTTATTGAAGAGCTCACCAGGATATTTGGCAATGCTTTGAGGAAATCGCCAACGGCTCTGATGATGATTGCAGTTTTTGTAGTGATGTGGATAGCCAAACGATGGGTAGACAAGGTAGCCATCGTACAAGAAAAAAGTCAGCGATTTAGAAATGGAGAAATATTTATAGCTACCCCTTATACCCAGACAGAAAATCCTTTATCTTGGTAGAAGCATTGTCGCAAATAATCTCTAAATTTGTTTACACTTATGTTGAAAATAGAAATACATAGGTTGTTGCCCTATAATTCGGAAATGCTTTTTTTTCATAATGACAAATTTTTAACTTTAATCACTAATTATATACTATTAAATTTGATTATAAAAATACAATAAAACTAATTTTGAACTAGATTTTTAAATTGAAACTTTTATTCCGGATATCCGGCACATCGTTAAATATTTCTATGAAGATTATATAACC
>NW_023458559.1:247185-252870 GCF_013731165.1 Rhagoletis pomonella | reverse complement strand
GGATAACCCTCTTTTCCAATACCGCCATATATAAAATAGAGGCGCCAAGCCTCCTTTTCCGAATTCAAGCAAACTTCACATAAACCATCTGCATGATAGCCCGAATGTGCCGCATAAATTTGGTTGAATTCGGTGAAGCCGTTCTCAAGTTATATGGTCACGCCAAAAACGTTCACTTATTTTTATATATAAGATGTTTGTGTATTGGTTATGTAAAGAGAAACGTACTAAAACTGTTTTACTTTTTTTCGGGTAGGTGGACCAGGGACCGGTCTATTCGAAAAAATCTTATTATGATCCGATTTGCTTAAAATTTAGTACGTAAGTAGCTTTTTAGCATATATTAGCATATATGACCCATTTTTTCCGGGAAGTGGTCCAGGGACCGATCTATTCCAAAAAATCGCATTTCAGGTCCGATTTGCTTAAAATTCGGTACGTAAGTAGTTTTTTAGCATATATTAGGATATATGGTCCATTTTTCCGAGAAGTGGACCAGGGACCGATCTGTTCGAAGTAATCGTATTTATGGTCCGATTTGCTTAAAATTCGGTACGTAGGTAGCTTTTTGCCTGGATAAGCTTATAGATTCCTGTTTTCCAATTTTCATGCAATTTCGTATGTAAATAGCTTTAAGTAACGACCATATCAAGGGGCGAACTCGGCACTAGGCGAGATTTTTTTTGCGCCAATTAGAAACAACGGATACTGTCAAAACATAATTATAATATACTAGCAGACCCGGCGAACTTCGTCCCGCCCAAAATTTTTATATATTTTATTGAAACTTTTTGGTCCAACATTTTCACCAACAATTCACGTTTAAGATTTTCATTGGCACACTTGTCTGCTAAGATTAAGGTTTGGTGGTCATTTGCCGCTTTAAATAACCTAAGGAAAGTGTTATATCCGTGAAGAAGTTCTTGAAATTCTCCAGTTGTGCGGAATTTCATAGCACGGTTATTCGCAAAGCGAAATAAATTTTTTCCTCTTCACTCCCTGGCGGCAAGAATGATCCGGTTCTATAGTGAATGTCCTAGAAGCTTTACAGTATAGTAGGTGGCAATTTCAAAATGAGTGCGAATCATTGTTCTACAGAAATGCAATATACATGTTTGGAGAAATAAACTACCGATTTGAAATGGAGTGTGAGCCAAAACACTTCGCTCTTTCAAAGCGAATTGAAATTCAGTTTATACATATGTTTTGAATCGCGGCGAAATGAATTAAAGCGACTTATGCATGCGTATAAACGTAGTAACAGTCTAAATGAAAAAAACGCACATAGCACCTTTGGTTGGTTTCGATCAACCTTTTGACCGCACAAGCAAGGCATATTAATTATTAGAATTTAAACAATGAACAATTTTATTGTGAATAAATCACTATGTCCGGAGTCACTGTCTCAATATAAGCACCATACCAGCACCCATGATAAAAATATTTATAAGGTACAATCGCTGAGAGCCAGCTTTAGAAATTTTGACGTTTGCTAGCATTTTTTAAATTTTCTCTCGCCGTCATTTCATTTGTTTGTTTTTATTTTCACTCAAACCAAATAAATATATTTCTGTCGAAACAAAAAATTTTGAATGTGCATACATACTAGAGCTCTTGTTAATCGACTAACCGATTAATCGGTTAATCGAATAGAAAAAGTTGTTTCAAAAAGTAATCGAATACCTTTAATCGATTAACCGTTCACTTTCGACTAACCGTTCATAATCGACTAGTTGTTTTCATTCGATTACTTGACAGATTCGACTATTCGAATAGTTGTTTTCTTTCAATATTTCATAAGTTTTGCGGTTGATAGGCTTTGAATATTTATAGTACCAAAAATTGTGTGGTACCGCATGAATTATAATGGAGATGAGTACGTGACTTATAGCAAAATATGCAAAATTCAATCCATCACCTTCATAAACTCATGGAATCCAGGCATTGCAACAAGAGAAATGGGTAACATATTTGTTGCAATTAATCGTGCTATTGCACGAGAAATGGTCTCTTGGCGCTCGTTTGAAATAGTTTCGCCATCTTCGTTTTTTCTTCTACGCTTGACATTTTTTGCGGGCTTGGTTCGGCACATTCACTATTGGCTACATCTGTGGTCCTGGGGAGGATAAACTATGGAAAATTACCACTTATTGGTTCGTTAACATAAACATATATTTCGAGGTCCTGCTCCTTGTTCCTTTTATGAATGGCCTTCATTGCCAAAGACGATGTCGAATTATTATAGGCCATATTTTGTCCACATATTGTACACTTGACTTCTTTTCCACCTTTGGAATTAGAAAAGAAGTTCCACACCCAGCTACGCTTACGTAAACTCATTTTGGATAAAGAAAATTTTTTGTTTTGAAGTGAGAAAAAATTTGTATGTAAACATTTTTCACTATTCGAATAATGACCGTTAATCAATTGCACGACTAGTCGAAGTTGATGAAACGATCGAATACTTGTTATTCGATTTTCAGTCAATGCAAAAGTTGCTACTCGACTATTCGAATAATCGGTTAACCGGATAATCGACTGTTAACAAGAGCTCTAATACATACATATGTATGTATGTAAATAAATAAATGTAAGCAATTGTGTACAGTGTTGCCAGAACTTTTTGGACGAACCGGCTAAATCGCCAAATAAAACCGGCTAAAAACGGCTAACATGTTTCAACTAAATTTCACATGTTTTATTTAAATAAATCACGAGTAAAAATACTATTTCTTGGAGAGAAGTTACAAATTCGAGCCGGAAAAAAATTTGCCAGCAATCACGAAAAACATATGATTGTGGCACATGGTTGGATTTTTTGTCGACGATAATTTGAATGAACAAGTTCGTTAAATTTAAAAATTTACAAGCTGGAGCGATTTTAAAACGAAAAATGTAAGTTAATACTTGTTTACTTAATTAATTTAGTTAATTCCAATGATTTGAAAGGTACTCGGCAAAAAAAACTGTATTCTTAATCGGAATGCAATCTCAACCAGAGTATATAGTAAACCCGACAAAGAAATTGAAGCGTATGTTGAAGAAAGTCGGACTGACAAGTTATATACACGTAGATCCTGTTTTTTGCCCCTCTGAAAGAATTTTAAAAATACTATAAAAATTTCTTTTGTTTGAAATGCAACCGTGGACACGAGCTGGCAGAAAAACTTGCAAATTTGCGTTCGTACAGAAAATTGCAAGTTTCTCTACATGAGAGAGAATTTGGGAGCATTTTTTCTTACTATCTGATATTTTGAGTGATAATTTTCGCTGGATTTTCGACGAACAAACCTATTGTCTTCCCTACAAGGCCTTTTCAGACTGACCGATTCTCAATACACTCAAATAGAAACCAATACACATAAAATACGCTGTAAAAATTTCCCTTCAATTTTAAGGCAGTAAAACAACGACCTTAAGTTAACTTCAACCGAGGCCATATGTTGACAAGGGATGCAAAATCACAGTTACACAAAAGAACTAGTCAGATTTTTCAGAAATCCCTTCACTTCTGATGTAAAATATGATGCCAAAAGACTGCAGATCTCCCATTTAGGTGACCGGTCATATGACCGGCAGATGTCTCGTAGGATTTCCAGAGAATTTTGCTTTACATAGAAATTTGTGCTCTTTTATTTTCATTTTGACTCACTTCAGTGTTGGTTCCTTTAGTTCAAGTTGGCATTCGGTTTTTGGAATTTAAATAAGTTCTCAGCAAAAAAGTTTGTTTAAAAAAATACATATGTGTACATAGTGCTTGAAAATATCAATTTTTCCCTTACCTTAAACCTTTGGGAGTGGGCAAAAATGATGTTTTGTAATTTAGGCAGAATAGAATATGCGCTATCTGGGAAGACAATATCTACATGTAATATTTATTCTATTAGTTGGCACTATATCCAAACACAAACGCATCTTAAGTGTCTTAACAGTGAAACAATTTCTTATTTTCTAAGTTTGCGAATAAAACTTCACACTTAAAATTCAGACATTTATAACAAACATTTTATGAAGAAAATCCCTTATTCGTTTAAAATAAAAATAAACGAAATCGGCCCAATTTCATACAACCCTGCCTTACATGAAAATTTTCTCCACCATTTCTAACAGATTTTGGGTCACTTAGTCAAAAATGGAAACAAATATACATATTTGAAATTTAAGAAAACAAGGCAAATAGCAAAATCGGCTAAAAACGGCTGATTTTTTTCTGTAAAACGGCTAACAAATCGGCTGCCGGCTAAATCGAAATTTCTCCGGCTGTTTGCTACCGCAACCGGCTAAATCTAGCCGGAAAACGGCTAAAATGGCAACACTGATTGTGAATCACCATGTTGTGTATAAGGAGCTTCTGCCATCATGTTAAATCGAAGATTTTGGCATACATTTAAAGATATTGTACCTTAAAGGCACTGTACTTATCCAAAGAACCATCTTGTGCTTATATTAAGTCAAGCGATGTGGAAAAAAATTAGCCGAGCATACTTAGGGGCAATTTGGCAAATCCCTTTTCATAACACCACAAACCTCGATCCATTTTTTCCTTTATACGGTAATTACGGGAACTTAAAAAGCTTCATATTGCTTTGCTTGAAGAGGACAACGGAATTTTCGTAGCCGTTAAAGCAGCAACTCATTTTTCTTCTCTAAATTTATAAGTTTTCACACATTTGAATAAACAAATTTTCAAATCATAAAATTTCATTTGTTTATTTCGAATTTATTTGACATTTGAATCATTTCGAGAGAAAACTCTAAATGCTAGCAAACGTCAAAAAAAACCCAAAGGCGGACGAATTGAGCGAGCGGTTTTACCTTTAAATATTTGTATCATTCCAGCACCGATAGATAAAAGTTACTTGGATTATTAGTAAATTAGCGCATAAAGCGGAGCGATGAGAAAACACGTCCGAAATGTAACACGTTCGCCGTATATTAACAAAACCGAAACTCGAACGTTATTTTGATTCGGTTTCTGTCCTTGCATACTAGTCCTGAATTTATTCTGATGATGAAAATTTCGAAAAAAGGCAAACAAATATGTTTTACTCGACAACACCTACACCGTTGGTTGTAATAGTTCTAAGGACAGTTTGCAGCTCACAAGAAAAACGAAAAATTAATATAAAATGACGCACAAGGAATGGAAAAGAAATTTTCTTCAATCAAAAATTCTGAAATCAGTTTACAGCTCTCAAGAAAAAAATACTAGTATATTTATTTCTTCAAGAAAATTTACAGCAAAAGCACAGTACTTTTTCAACCAACAGATATAATGAAAAATATTTCTTGTGATTTTCCTTGAGAGCTGCAAACAGCCTTTAAGCTTAACTTAAACAAATAAAAATTATGCTTAGCGTATTCCTTTGGCACACGGAATCTCTCTTTCGTTACGACTTTTTTTAGTGGAAATTTGAAAATAATCATCATTTACGGTGTCTGGTTTAAGTCGTTTTGACTGTTCTTAATCATTACCGAACTTTGTACATTATATAATTTAATTACCTCTTAATTTCCTCGCGCTCTTTTTCCATTTTTAGCAAAATACCACGCTGCTTTTTCTTAATTGCTGAAATTTGCAGAAGTAAACCTTTGGACTTGCAACGTTCTTTCTGCACTTCTAACCACGCTATTTGCCATATCGGCCAAAATGTGGACCCCGATAACTTAAGGATGTGTTTGTAC
>NW_023458559.1:229917-247085 GCF_013731165.1 Rhagoletis pomonella | reverse complement strand
TCTTGTTACCGTCAAATGACATGCTAAATAGTTCAAAGGTACATAATTACTTGCTTCTGACATTATTTTATGTTACTTACCGGAATTCGGACTAGAGTCTATAACAAGGGCTATATCTATCAATATTTTGTGTGAAGGATGGGTTCACGTGAAATAAGATATACATGAGTTTTTTGAAGAAAAATTTATTCATTTATTGATAAAATATGCTCAAATTGGCGACCTTCTACTCTAATGCAAGCTCGGCACCTTTTAAGAAAAGACGCTTTTAGAGATCTTAAACTCAATTGGGCTATCTCAGCAGCAGCTCCATTTATTTGTTCCCGCAAATGCTCTTCGTTTTGAATTGTTTTTGAATAAATTTTGTCCTTAAGACAGCCCCAGTAGAAAAAATCTAATGGATTCAGGTCTGGCGATAGAGCGGGCCACGTGATTGGCCCGTATCGTCCAATCCATCGGCGAGGATAAGTTTCGTCTAAATGAGCTCTTACTTCACGCCCGTAGTGAGCAGGGCACCCGTCATTTTGCAGCCATAGTCTTCGCCGCAGGTTTAAGGGTACATCTTCCAAAAGAGTTGGAAGCCGTTCCTGAAGGAACTCTAAATAACTGTGAGAGTTGAGCGTTGGCGGCAGTTCCACAGGTCCCAATATCTGACAATTAAAAATACCGCACCATGAATTTATTTTGTACCGGTACTGCGAACGATCTTCTCCCATTTCGTGAGGATTGTCTATCTGCCAACTGTGAAGGTTATGTAAATTAAAATAACCATCACGTTTGCATGATGATTCATCGCTCCAAATTATTTTATTAAAAAAGTTGGGGTCTGATGCATGCATTCGCAACATTTCACGGCAAAATCTAACCCTCGACAGGTAATCTCTTTCCTGTAGAGCCTGAACACGTTGAATGTGGTAGGGATGAAATCGATGGTCTTTTAAAGCTTTGTGAACTGTAGTTTTTGGTATTCCCGTCCGTCTTTCCATCATTCTCACTGAAGTCGATGGACCTAGTTCCACTTCCTCTAACACAGCTTCAACATCTACCGTTGCAGGACGTCCTGTTTCGCCGCCACGCCTTCCAGATATGCGACCTTAAAAAAGTGAAAAATGATAGTTAACAAGCAAGCAAACAAGAAAGGTGTAAAAATCACTTACCTTCATATATTTCTCTATGGGTCCGGGCGAATACTTCACGACCCGGATGTCGACGATTGGGGTATCGCTCTGCATAGAGTCTTTGAGCAGCTCTGGCATTACAGCAAGCTTCACCGTAAATTAGGTGAATATCCGCATATTCATTCGACGTATACTGCGTGTTCTCTGTCATAGTATTAATAACACAATGTTCGAAGGGTCCAATTTCACAAAATCCACTTTCACTAATTCCGGTAAGTAACACAAGATAATGTCAGGAGCAGGTAATAATGTACCTTTGTACTATTTAGCATGTCATTTGACGGTAACAAGAGCAAATTCAATTTAAATCTATTAAATACATTCTAGCGTGTCTCAGTCCTTTACCAACAAAAGCGGCTATAACTTTTTTTTTCTATTCAAAACAGTGAGTGTGGCACCTTTCTGAAATCTTTATTAAATGAGCAATTTTTTTATGTAATGTAAAGTTATAGCTCAGTACATTTTTTTCACCCGAGATAGTCAAAGTTGGGGAAGACAATATCAAAAAGTTAAAAATCCAGAAATAATCCTAATTTTATGATGGTTCCTTAATATATTTTAACTACATTGCATTTGAGTATGGAGAGGCATCTATCTGGAAGTATTTTCCATAAAAAATTTACTAAGTATTGCCCGGTTTGTAGTTGCAGTTAAAGAAAACACATGAAAAGGCACGATTTTTTTTAAATTCGAAAAAAATGTAAATATTTCAAAACCGGTGACACTTTTACCTGAAAATTTTTTGTTTATCAGTGAGCTCACCCCCCCACCTACCTTCCCCTAAAGTTTGGCACGTTACTTCTGGGACACCTGTATAAATTAATAGCCGTTTTCGTTGTTCGGAGTTAACTCAAAAACGACTGAATAGTCAGTAAAATTTTCAGAGGTTATACCTTGAATATATGGTCCTATTATAGGCTAGCAGAAAACTCGCTAGGTGGCGCTGGGGTCGAGCTATTTATAAAAGTCGTATTTATGAACCGATTTCCTTCAAACTTAAAACGTTTGCTATCTCCATTATGAGAAATACGTATGCGAAAAATAGACCCGCTAGGTGACGCTGGAGTCGAGTTATTTATAAAAATCGTATTTATGAACCGATTTCTTTTATATCCAAAATGTAAGCTACCAGCATGATGGAAAATACGTTTACCAAAAATAGGCCCGCTAGGTGGCGCTCGAGTCAAATTATTTATAAAAGTCGTATTTATAAACCGATTTCGTTCAAATTCGCAAAGTGAGCTACCTGTATGATGAAAAATTCGTTTCCTAAAAATGAGCTCGCTATATTGTATAAAATCTGATTTAAATTCATAATACGTATTGATTTCATGACAAGCAGTGGTTTTCCAGAGGCTACTAATGGATTGCGCTGTAGCGGCTAAATGGAGGATTCATTTAAGTATGCATGTAAAGACTGCAACATTGTGTAAGCGCACCTTTCCCTGACGCCCCCATACACCCTAAATGCGACCTTGCACCTACCTCCGATTGACGAAATTGCTCGGGGCGGCCGTTAGTACAGCAGTAAGACTCAAAGAAACCAGTTCATAAATATTAAGGTAAATTGTTAAATTGACAAGGAAAGATTCGACCACATCCGTAAAAAAAGGAACACGGTAGGTATATCATTGGCTTCATTTGAACGATATTTAAGAGATCATACGACTCATTTAGTCAGTGTACGGGAAAACTTTTCATCCTGTGGGGGGCGAGGATTCTTTTGGCCCTCCTATAACTGAAAACGCTTATCTCTGCTCCTTAGTTTCCTTATAAGGACTTTTATTGGCTTACATTGTTTACGGACCAATGTTGAAGTTGCAAGACAATAGAAGAATATTACGCACGCTTGGCAGAGATCTCACAGGTGGAAATAAGACCATCGGTAAAACTAATGACATCGAAAGGGATTATTATTCCATATGGTATAACAGCACTACTATTCTTGGCCTATGTGTGAGGAGGATTCTGCTCTTTAGTTGTTTCAATTTAAACTGCTTTTGCTTTTAAACGCTATTTTTGTATTGGCCAACGCAAAGATCTTGTTTGGCGCCGCGAAGCAAGCGGGCATTGGCTAGTTTATTATAATTATACTGAAGTGTAATGTGCTATAAAAACACCAAGCACTGCTCTATAAATCCGATTAAAAAATTTAAAATTTTCATAAAGCTTTGTTGAAATTTTCAAATTTTTTACAAAGTATGAAACTTGTATGGTCTTTCTTTCATGTATAACATGTTGAAATTTTGTAAGAAATTATTGAGCATTAAAAAAACTATACATACAAACATAGATATGCACGCACATGTGTACCTACTTAGTAGAGGTGTTAAAGAATGCAGTCGTCGTGACTTTAAATCGTTGCAGTCACATTCACTGACTAACACTTTTTAACTGCAGCAAAACAATCAGATGTTTGACTAAAGACTGCAAAGTTGGAGTCATTAGTATTTTCTCTTATTCATGACCAGGGAACGGATTTTTAGGACCTAAAAACCTATAAAAAAGGCAAAATAAAATAACGAAATAGGCTGGAAAAGGCAAAATAAAATAGTGAAAAAGGCAGGAAAAGGCACTAGGTGTTGCAAAAAAGGCAAAAAAAGGCAGAACGAAATAGCGGAAAAGGCAGGAAAAGGCACTAAAAAAAGCAGGGTTTGAAAATGCTGTAATTTTTTCATTTGATTTACTTTTGCTGTGCTTTGACTTCGGCATTTATGATATCGAAAGCAAAGCAACAGCAAAACGGAAAAAAGCAAATGCTTTGGCTGTCGTTTTGCTGTAAAATTTCGAAAGCAACCAGACAGTTAAAAAACAATATGTGAAAGCACAACGACAGCGCAGCGGCAGCAAAGCAACAGCAATTCGACTATCACTTGACCGTGAAACATCAAATTGGCAGAAATATGTATGCATGCACAAATGCACTACCCTTTAGTTGTACTGGTGACAAGAGGCGACCATAAGCTAACTACGACGATGCATTACCGATTGTTAGGCAATTCGCTAGCGATTGGTAATCGCCAATTTCACACCAGATAATCGCTAGCGAAAGGTCAAGGCAAAGGAATTGATACTGCAAATTTTGTGTGTACTCACTCCTGGCGAGTCAGCGATAATACACCATGCTGCAAAGCTTTATGTGCACAGGACATTCAAGCAAATCACAGCACAAGAAAAGTGCTATCACAGCAAATCAAAAGCAGTAAATTCAATTTACTAAATTGTTTGCAATAAACTGCCGACAAAAAACCAAAATAAAATTTTCAAAGTCACAGCGAAAGCAAATCAGTTTGAATGAAAATCAAAAATTTCAAAGCGAAGCCAAAGCAAAAATAGTAGTGCTGTTGCTGCTGTGCTGACAGTTTTTCAAACCCTGAAAAAAAGACAGAAAATACGAAGATCAATCAAAAAATACATTTATTTTAGAAATGTTTATATTACAAGTAGAAAGAGAAAAACTATGAACTAGTTTCATTATATGAAAAATTTGTACTTTGAATCTTTGACTATTTTATCCTTTCGAGTTTCTAACTCATAAAACTTTAATCTGTATAGTTGTAGTAACATTGAACCACAAGATGCATTTTGAAGTTTCCTGGCAGCATTTTCATTCGATTTTCGCGAAGAAAAGCCTTGAATGTACTAAATGTGTGCTCGACGTAAGTTGATACAAGCGGCGCCCAATTTAAACATGGAGCGTTTGAAACGTTCATATTCTCAGTAATAAGGGCGTTTTCCTCGCCCTTTATAATTTTATCTACACCCCTTATTGTCTCCAAGCCTTCGTTAGCTGAGAAAACGGCATTGAATTTTTCCAACACCAATTTGGCAAGAGGTCTCTGCGCTTCTATAAGCCGCATGGGCAATGTGTATATTTTTTAATCTTAAAAAAAAAATTGTAAATGCTATAATCACTTTTTTAAAGGTAGAAAAGGCAAACAAAGGCAAAAAAAGGCAAATATCTTAAAAAATGCAAAAAAAGGCAACATCAGATGTGTATATATGGAATCAGGGAAAGCTAAATCGTGGACATTCTTAATCGCATATGCTCTATCTCGTTAGCAGAAAAAAGGCAATTTCCATAAAATCCGTTCCCTGTTCATGACTAATTAGTCATTTTTGCAGTCTGAAATGAATAATGAAATTCTAAAGCAATATTTGCGTGCAGGTATTGATAGAATTATAATACTTACTTATTTAGAAAATAAATGAGTACACAAAAAGCTTAATTAAAACTCCAGTGGTATAAAAATATTTAGAAAATGTCAATGAATTCCAGAAACTTTCAATGAAATACATTTGTATTTATTATATACATACATCTAATTTACAATATAATATATATAATATGTACATAAATATTATGTACAGAAAGCGTTCCACGGCGTGGGGTATTCTGCAAACGAAAGAAGCCTTTATACTGCGAACGAAGATGGCAAGGATGTGTTATATTTAAGGTACGCTTTTTTAATAATCGGGTACCGGTTAAGCCTAGCAATTTCTCTATATTTGTGAACCATATACGACAAAAACTAAAAAAAAGTATAAAAGTCTCTGGAAGAACATTTTAGGAGCTGAAGTCTCACGAACTTTCTGACTGAGAACAAATCCGGAACAAATCTTCACTAAGCCCCGCGAAGAATGGAAGCGAAAACAAATAATTTTTTACATAGCGTTCCATTAGCTTGAGTGGTAGAATATTAAAATTAATCAAAAAAGAACTGAAATATAGTTATGCAAATTAAGTCAACGAAAGACTTACGACACGAACTTTTCTTGCAGAGAAAGTGAAAAAAATTTCCAGAAATGGGCAGATCACCCAAATAATGAATTATCTGGAACTTTAAATGATCCAGAGTTTTCCGGACTCAGAATTGACAGTCATGGTTTTCACTGAAACGATATCTCATCTCAACACGCAACCGTCCCTCTTATTCCTAGCGTTAAGTTATCAAAACTTTTGTTCTCGATTTTTTCTCTAGCAGAACGTTTCCAATACTTTTGTTCTTATTTCATCCTGCTTGAAAATGTTCTCGGTACTTTCGTTCTCATTGAAAACGTTCCCGAAACTTTCGTTCTCATTCTGTTCTTCTTGAGAACGTTCCCGAGAGTTTTATTCGCATTTTTTGACATTACCTTTTGTGCTCATGCAGAACTAAACCAACTCCAGAACGCGTTCTCAGTTCCTGAAAAAAAATTCAAAGTACTGCAAAATAATGCTCTCCAATGGCTGAAATCAAATGACTAGCAAAAAGTGACTAAATGAATGCAGTCCAATGGCTGAAATCATGTAAATAACAAGAAATTACTAAAAAAATGATTTATGAATTATGAATCAAAAAAAAAAGAATAAAGAACAATATTTTTTAGTCTTAAGCTGAGATCCCACGATTGCCGCAAATGGACCAATCTGGAACAATTTTTATTGTGCTGTATTGGAGTACAATAAAAAAATTTTCCCAATGAAATTCTGTACAGTCACACGGTTGCCTCTTTTTATACAATTCTCATTGCCGTAAGTTGGCGAAAAGTAATATAGTGACAATAATTGTCCCAAACTTATCACACGATTGTTGGAGCATGCGGCAATTGTGACCATAAAGTGTTGCGCTGACCTCTAAATTCTGTTTTTTTCTCTGTTGTGTAAAAATGGCGTATTCTTAATAAAAAAAAATAAATCAATTGCATCTGCTTTGTATATTGCGGGCTCATTTTGTGCAAATTTGTTGTTGATTGAAAGCAAAGAAGCAAAAACTTGTGCCCAAAGAAAACTCACGCATTTATTTAGAAGTTTGATTGTATAGTTTTTTTTATTTTTCGACGATAACTGCAACGTGCTATGTGGAGTTCAAGTTGCAACAGTTTTCTTTTTAATTTTGTAACGTAGAGGTTTTTTTATTCATTACAAGTAAAATTGGTACAAAAGAGTTATGTTTGTTTAAATGAAGGCTGCGAATTTACATAATTTATGTTTGGAATTAAATTTTATAATTATATGTACAGCTCGCAACAAAAGATAGCACCTTAACATTTTGATCAGTCTTGACTTTTTTCTTCTGTTGTTTAATGTTAATTTTTTCCTATGAAACCATAGCTCATTGTCTAGTAAAAACCACATAAGTCCAAATTCCAAACTTTATACAAAAATTATAAACATTTCTTAAAATTTTGATCACAATTCAATGGTTTTTAATTTGGGTTTCTAGAAAAAATTTTGTTTTGGAGTTTACAAAGTAATTTACAGAGAAGAAAGTGCATAATACCGTCAGCTAAAAAAATTATAAAAAATCAACATGATCTTTTAGCAACTTCAAACCTCCACCTTATTGTACTAAATTTTAATGAGCTACAAAACTAAATAACCATTTTTTTCTAGAAATCCAAATTATAAACCGTAGGATTGTGTTCAAAAGTTTAAGAAATTTTTATAATTTTTGTATAAAGCTTGCAATTTGGATTTATGCAGTTTTTGTTAGACAATGAGCTATACTTTTATACGAAAATAATGAAGATTAAATAAGTAGAAGAAAAATAGTCAATACTGGTCAAAATGTTGAGGTTCTACTGCTTTGTCGTGGGCTGTATTGAACTTTTAAGTTTTTTTTTAAATAAATTTATACTGTCATGGCAGTCCGCCATTTGTTGACATAAAATACCTTTCGTATTCTTATCGTATGAGTTTTGCTTGTGGTGGTATATATCGCGGCAAAGATTCCGTTATCGGACTTCAAGAAAAATTATAATTTCACTACAAATTAAATTAAAAGTTATGTTGCTTCCGAAAACAAGGATATTAATTTCAGTGATGTTTGGACACATAAGGAAGCAAAAAAGTAAATTATTAATAAACTGCCTAAATATTGATGTGTATTGTTCACTTCAATTGCCGCAGAAGAATACAATAAATATTGCCGCAATTTTGAAATTTTCATTGCCCCATGATTGCCAATCGAGCTATCACACGATTGCCGCACACGGGCCGTATTTGATTGGGCACAGTAAGCACAATATCGGCCTCTATTGCCGCATGAGTCAATGTATTGTGAAATCACACGATTGGGGCATAAAATGAGGCAATAATTGGTGTATTGCGGCAATCGTGGGATCCCAGCTTTAGACAGGACTAACAAAAAATTATTGCAATCACTTGGGACTTCATTCAAGTGAATAATAATAATAATAATAGACTGGCGCTTACACATATGTATGTTAGTGTTTGGCCGAGCTTCTCCTCCGATTTGTGACGTGCGCCTTGATGTTGTCACACAAAGTCCATGGCAGAAATACACTCGGATGTTTGCCATTGCCTGCCGAGGGACGACCGCTGTTAAGAAAAAACCTTTCTTCTATATTTTTTTGCGATGTTGCTTTGACCAGCTCTTGAACCCAGGCGTTGCGGAGTGGAAGCGCGCACTGCTTACCACTACACCACAGCGGCCGCTGTCAATAAGTTAGTTAAAAACAAGTAAGAAAGTCTAAGTTCGGGTGGAGCCGAACACTAAATACCCGGCGCAAGTATTAAATATATGTTTTTTCACCTTTCCGAAAGCTACCGCTAGATGGTAAGCCGGGTTATATCAATTTTGAGTAAATTAGCGTCCTTAAATTTCGAAATATTGCAGTTTCAAGCATTTCTGAATTTTACCGTTATATGAAAAGCGGCCGTAATTTTAGTCCGATTTCAATAATTTTCAACATTTTGATTTTATATGGCAAGCACAATAAAAATACCGAGTTTGGTACAAATTGGTAGAACGGTTACCGATATAAATATATGTGATCATAATTGGGCGGTGCCACGCCCATTTTCCAAAATTTTAACATAAACGTATTTCTTGGTAAAGAATTGTTGCAAGCATCAATTTTGGATAAATTTGCTATAATATTTACTGATTTATCGAAGATTTTGTATTTCGCTAAATTACCGTTATATGGGATGTGGGCGTGGTTATTGTCCGATTTTTTAAATTTTTGGCCATTTAGTATGCTGTACCAAGGCCAACAACTGTGCCAAGTTTGGAAGAAATTGGTGTAGCGGTTACCAAGATATACACATGTAACCATAAGTGGGCGTGGCTACGCCCATTTTCCAAAAATTTATAATATTCTTATTTTTCGTCTAAAAATTGTTGTAAATGTCAATTTTGAGTGAATAATCTTCAGTAGTTACTAAAATATCGCAGTTTTCGTATTTCCGAAAATTACCGTTATATGGGATGTGGGCGTGGTTATTGTCCGATTTTTTAAATTTTCGGCCATTTAGTATGCTGTATCAAGGCCAACAACTGTGCCAAGTATGGAAGAAATTTGTGCAGCGGTTACCAAGATTACACATGTAACCATAAGTGGGCGTAGCTACGCCCATTTTCCAAAAATTTATAATATTCTTATTTTTCGTCTAAAAATTGTTGTAAATATCAATTTTGAGTGAATAATCTTCAGTAGTTACTAAAATATCGCAGTTTTCGTATTTCCGAAAATTACCGTTATATGGGATGTGGGCGTGGTTATTGTCCGATTTTTAAAATTTTCGGCCGTTTAGTATGCTGTATCAAGGCCAACAACTGTGCCAAGTTTGGAAGAAATTGGTGCAGCGGTTACCAAGATGTACACATGTAACCATAAGTGGGCGTGGCTACGCCCATTTCCAAAAATTTATAATATTCTTATTTTTCGTCTGAAAATTATTACAATTATCAATTTTGAGTGAATTGTCTTCAGTAGTTACTAAAATATCGCAGTTTTCGTATTTCTGGAAATTACCGTGATATGGGAAGTGGGCGTGGTTACTGTCCGATTTCGCCCATTTTCAATACCAACCTACCTTGGATTAACAGAAACCTACATACCAAATTTCGTTGAGATATCTCAATTTTTGCTCGAGTTATCATGTACACGGACGGACGGACATACAGACATGGCTTAATCGATTTCTCTATTCATTCTGAGCATATATGTATACATTTGTCTATATCTATCTCGATTCGTTTTGGCTGTTACAAACAACCGTTATGTGAACAAAATTAATATACCCTTGTGCACAAGTGCGCTCGGGTATAATGACTGCATTCTTTAACACCTCTGCTATTTAGTAGATAAAAGTGGTAAAAATAGCACACATCTATTCTTCTGTGCATGAGAATATATACATAAACAAGCAGACCCGGCGAACTTCGTCTCGCCCAAAATTAGATTTTTAGTTTAAACATTTTGGTCCAACATTTTCTCCAACAGTCCACGTTTGCGATTTTCATTGGCACATTCATGGGCTAAGATTATGGTTTGGTGGTCGTTTGCTGCCTTAAATAACCTAACGAAAGTGTTATGCTCATGTAAAAGTTCGCTGGCGGCAACAATGATCCGGACCTATAGTAAAACAGCCCTAAAAACTTTATCTTATAATTGGTGGCAATTGCAAAATGGGAGCGTATTATTGTTCAACAGAAATCCTATATATGTATGTACATACACAGACTTATTTCCATATATGTAATACTCCTATATTGGCAGTAAGAGCTAGTACCGTCCGAAAACACTACAGTACAGATATATCAATAAACACGTACGAAAGAAAAGGAACACATACGTTTATAAATAACATGTACACAACACATATACAAAAACGGCACTCAAGTACACAATACATTGACAAAAACGGTACTAGACTGTCTCGCTTTGATTTCGGAATGCTTACACATTGAGAAGTTAGCTTACTGCCAATATAGAAGTATTACATATATGCTTATTTCAGATAAAATACCTTAATACCTAGTTTCATGTAAATAATTTAATTGAAAAATTATTTTTTCTGTAAGGTTCCATATTAAATTCAAGTAAAAAAATAAATTTTCATTAAATTGCTTTCATGAAACTGGCTTTTAAGGTATTTCGACAGGTGGTGATTTGAGATTTACCACTGCACAACTCAACCCTGGTGTCTCCGAATGAAGCTTTAACGCATAATATTGTTGATAAATAACATCCATTGAGCCAATGGTAACACACGAGAGTTCGATATACTCAATGGTTCAATAGGTCGATTTAGTCTGACATTCACAGCACCTTTTCTTACTTGTCGATTTTTAGTAATAACTCGACCCTAGCACCACCTGGCAGCTCTTTTTTGCAATTGAACTGCCTTTACCGTTTCCAATACATGTTTTGAATATTCGCCAAATCGGATCATAAAATAGAGTTTTAGTAATAACTCAACTCCAGCGCCAACTGATGGGTTAGATTGTGAAACAAAACTATCCAGAAACCCGCTCAAACACACACACAAAACTTTGTTAAAATCCCTCCAGCCGTTTAGGATTTCACTCACAAACATGCCTACAAAAGAATTATATACACATTCATATTTAGTCAGTCCGTTTATACTTTGCCATGACCTCTTTTCAAAGAGCCCATTTTTCTCAATGAGTATGGGATTGATTTCATATATCTCCATATGAAGTTCCAGTAGTGTACCATGAACACTTCCAGAGATATGCAGTATGAAATCCGGCTTGTATGGTAGGTGCCACGCCCCCTTTTCCAATAGCTCCATATTTTCTCCATGACTATGCGATTAATTTCATATATCTCAACACTAAGCTCCAGTACTCTACCAAGAACAATTCTAGAGATATGCAATATGAAAAATTCGACTTGTATGGGAGTTGCCACGCCGGTATAAAGTTCCAGTACTCTACCATAAACACTTACAGAGATACTTATTATGAAAAATTCGGTTTATATGGGAGGTGCCACGCCCCTTTCCAGATAGTCCGAATTTTAATTTATGAGTATGCGATTGAATTCATATATGTATCTCCATACTCAGCACCAGTGCTGAAATACAGTATGAAAAATTTGTATTGTATGGAAGGGACCACGCCCTTTTATAATAGCTCCAATTTTTCTCAAGAGCATGCGATTGATTTCATATACATAGTAGCTCAATACCAAGTTCCAGTACTCTACCATAAACATTTCCAGAGATATACAGTATGAAAAATTCGGTTGCATATGAATTTCCAATAACTCCAATTTTCCTCCATGAGCACCACGATGAACATTTCCAGAGATATGCAGTAAGAAAAATTCGGTTTGTATGGATGGTGCCACGCCCCCTTTTCCAATAACTCAAATTTTCCTCCAAGAGTATCCCATGGATTTCATATATCTCCATATCAAGTTTCAATACTTTACTCTTTCATTTGCGCCAATAGCAAGTTCCAGTACTCTACCATAAACACTTCCAGAGATATGCAGTATGAAAAATTCGGTTTGTATGGGAGGTGCCACACCCCCCTTTTCCAATAGCTCAAATTTTCCTCCAAACGTATGCGATCGATTTCATATATCTCCACACCAAGTTCCATCACTATTTCATGAACATTTTCAGAGGTATGCAGTATGAAAAGTTATGTTTGTATGGGAGGTTCCACGCCCCTTTGTATATCGAGATTTTTGTTAGCCTTTAACCATCCTTTAACGTCTGCAGCAGATGTCCGAAATTTCGAAAATATCGGTTCAGCCGTTCTCGAGCTTTGCGATATACATAGGCCCGTAGTCATAGTCAAAATAAAGTCGACTTTAAAGTTAGTTGCAGCTTTTTTGACAGATATCCCATTGAAAATTATGTCAAAAAGCTGCAACTAACTTTAAAGTCGACTTTATTTTGACTATGACTACGGGCCATAGAATCTATGTCATAGATGGACAAGAGTTGCTGCTTTTAATATTGCGCTCACTTAGTTCGTACAAAAAACATAGCAGCGGGGTTTTTATGCGTAATTATATACGTACATATGTATGTACATTAGACTGCATCACTCCCCATACAAAAAAAAATCGGTACTATTTTTCCATTGGAATTATAAAATCTATTATATTTTAAGACGTCCACCAAAATATTTCGAAAAAATATTAAGATTTAAGTGAGCTGGACCAATTTCAAAATACCTCCAAAAATGGAGTTTTTTATGAATAAAAATAGTTTCTTAAACATTTTTTTTGAAAAAATCCCCTCAAATGACAAAACGATTTAAGCTTAAAAAATTTGCATAAAAATATTAAAAAAAAATTTTACGGAATCGTAATGATGAGATTTTTGATGCTGTTTTTTAACTTTTTTCAAAGATTGGTATAAGAAAAACTTGAATAACTGAGCCTAAACTCTTCTGATTTAGACTTAAGAGGTGTGCAAAGGTATTTTCTCACCCTTTTTATTTCTTTGCTAATAAACTCATTCAGGGGATGAAAGAGAATGGTAGGATGAACGAACGTCATTCAAAGTTGAATTAAGAAGTGTTGGTATTTGAAAAAAAAAAATTGGGACACGAATGATTTTTTTTTTTTTTGACAAATAAAAACAGTGTGAAAATACCTTTCTACTGAGATCCCATAAGTCTAAATCAGAATAGTTTTGGCCCAGTTATTCAAGTTTTTCGTAAATCAATCTTTGAAAAAAGTAAAAAAAAACTGCATCGAAAATCTCTTTCTTACGATTCAGTTGAAAAGATTTTTAAATATTGTTATGCAGATTTTTTAAGCTTAATCTGTTTTGTCATCTGAGAGGACTTTTGTCAAAAAGTTCTTTAAGAAACTATTTTTATTCATAAAAAACTCCATTTTGGAGGTATTTTCATCAAATCGGTCCAGCTCACTTAAATCTTAATATCTCTCCGGAATATTTTGGTGGACGTCTTAAAATCCCGGCGGAAAAACCGCAACTTCTTTTGGTGATGCAGTCTAATGTACATAAATATTCATATACAAATGTAAGTGCTAACAGCAATGTTAATTGCTCCTTGTGCATACATATGTAATTGCCTACATTATTTATCCATGAACTGTTCATACATATTTGTTTTTTTTTTAGCATAAGAATAAACATTAACGTTAACATTAGCACGTATGTATGTATATGTTACATAACCTTTGCCTTGCGCTGTATTCCGTAGAAATTAACAGCAGAGGGCGCTCTTATTTGTGATTTGCTGGTGAGCAGCGTTGTTATGTGGGCATGTATGTTAGATTCTATAGGATTTTTAAAGTCCTGCAGTTCCATTTTTATGAAATATTTGAACGTTTTTTTTTTGCTTAAGACAATCCTCATCCAGAACCTATAATAAAAATTTCAAAAAAATCAGTACAGCCGATCACGAGCTTTGCGAACAGGAAAAAAATGGCTTTAAAAATATAAATTAGTATAGAGAAATACATATAGGGTACTCACAGTTCTATATTATCTACTGTGTTAATTTTGCCACCTGGTAACTTTAAAACATTT
The DNA here is from genome assembly GCF_013731165.1 of Rhagoletis pomonella. NCBI lineage: Eukaryota > Metazoa > Arthropoda > Insecta > Diptera > Tephritidae > Rhagoletis > Rhagoletis pomonella. Next base: position 232,628 of record NW_023458559.1, on the reverse strand, counting down.
TACCATGTGGTAACTTTGTTTGTTGTTGATTCCCATACTAATTAGAGATAACACTTTTGGGCAAAATTGCTAGACTTTGTCTCATGTTTAAGTTCTGTGTTAAACTGGCATCTATCGCTGCTTCTACACACGATTGAGAGAATACAAAGGTTGCGCCGATCTCGGACCGCTATTCCTCTCTTAACGAATTTGACAGAATCGTTGTTTGCATGACGTCACACTGGTGCAACTTGTTTACGTTTTCCTTGCAACATTTTTTCTTCTTCTTCCATTCTTGCTCACGTTTTGGCATTTCTCTCTCGCAATTGCACCAGTGGGACGTCACACACAAGTTATTCTCAAAAATCCTCTCCGATCGGCGCAATCTTGCATTCTACATACATACAGGAATTTCGCTTTGGGCGCAGCGCTGCTTGTACATAAGTTTCTCTTTGCGCCTGCCTGGAGCTGGCAAAGGTTATTTTTTTTTTTAATTTTTGCGCTGTGCTAGCTGAGTATAAAAAAGAGAAGAGAGAATAGAGAGAAATATGTATGTGGTTTGTTGATGCTCTCTAAACACAAACGCGTGAAAGGCAAACGGTCTAGCAATGCGTGCTATTGTTGATCAACTTAATACTTTATTTAAACATAAGGGTTGCTCACAGTTCGAGTGTGTTATCTTGTTAAAGTTGCCACCTTTTAACTTTAGAAGTAAACTGTGAGTACCCTAATACATATGTGTATGTGTGTAAGCAAACGTTTGCTTGCACACTCGCTGGCTGCTGAGCGGGTGCGCTCGTCCTTAACGAGTGCTCGTTCGCAAACAGCCTCGCCTGCAGTGTTGCCGTTTGAGCCCTTTGGTGGCTAAATTTGGCTACCAAATTCTTTTTTTGGCCACAAAAATTTGAAATTGCCCCTAGCCCTTTTTTTGGCCCTTTTCAAAATTTATTCATCATTGACATTCAAATTTTTTTTATGATTTTCATGAATTTAACTCTTCGCTCATAAAGCGAACGCCTTTCCTTTAAGGCAAGTAAACATATGTCTATGTATGTTCCTTACGTTTCTGGGCCGTTATCTTATCCGTTAACGACTTAACTATACTTCAAAATAGGTAAGTTGGTGGCCCTTAATATGCTTTATGTGTTACACAAAAAGTTTTTTTGTTGAATAAAATAGTAATTCTTTTGAGAGTTCATTGTTTTTCTATACCAGTAATTATAGAAAATGTTTGCGTGTATACTTACATATTTATACTAGCAGTACCCCGGTATGCTTCTCTACACCAAATATTGAAAAACGAATGAAAAGTCCTGGAATTTTTCTATATGAAAATTTATCATTTGTTTTATTTCAAAATTTTTGATTCTTTATTTTAAATCTTAATCCAACACATTTGGATATACAACATTTTTTGTTTTTCCATCTTGGATATGAATAAATAAACAATTTGGAATGCCAACTCTTAAACAGGCCACGTATAGCTACCAATTCCAGTAATCTACCACAAATATTTCAAGAGATATACCAGATGAAATTTTTTGTTAGTATGGGTGGTGCCACGTCCCCTTTTCCGAATTCGGGGAAACTTAACACAAACCATCTGCATAACAGCCCGACTATGCCGTATAAATTTGGTTGAAATCTTGCACTTATTCTTTATATATAAGATGTGAGGTGCCACGCCCTCTTTTCCAATACTGCCCTTTTTTATCCATGAGTATGGAATTATTTTTTATACCTCTATTCCAACTTCCAGTACTCTACCACAAATATTTCAAGAGATATACAACAAAAAAATTTTAGTTAGTATGGAAGGTGCCACACTCCCTTTTACGAATTCGGGCAAACTTCACATAAACCATCTGCATGATAGCCTGAATATGCCGAATAAATTTGGTTGAACTCGGTGAAGCCGTTCTCAAGTTATAAGCTCACACCAAAAACGTTGACTTATTTGTATACATAAGATACATACATATGCCACTCCCCTTTTCCAAATTTGGGAAAACTCCACATAAAATATCTGCATGATGGCCCGAATATGCCGCATAAATTTGGTTGCATTCGGTGAAGCCGTTCTTAAGTTATATTGTCACACCAAAAACGTTCACTTATTTTTATATTTTAGTTAGTATGGGTGGTGCCACGCCCCCTCTTCCGAATTCGGGAAAACTTCGCATAAACCATCTGCATGATAAATCGAATATGGCACATAAATTTGGTTGAATTCGGTGAAGCTGTTCTCAAGTTATGAGGTCACACCAAAAACGTGCACTTATTTTTATATATAAGATGTAGGTAAAAAAAATTAGCTACCATTTTTAGCCACAACGACGATTTTTAGCTCTTTTTTAGCCCTTTTTTAGCTGGAATTTAGCTACCACTAAAAATGTTTCGCGGCAACACTGATACTTACATAAAGATTTGCATAGGTACTCCCAACATACATATATATATATATATATTCTTTTCTCTTTCTCTCACTTGCTTAAATTATTCCGTTTGTCCAATAGTTTTAACCTTAAGGCGTTTACCTATAATCGAAATTATATTAACCTATAGAATAGTCAGGAGTAAGAAATTTTTGTGAATAAACGTTGAATTCAAAATGGAGCTCTAAATTTATTTTAATTATGGCCGAAACCATAGGTTAGTTTGTTGTTGGAATTTGCAGGGCTTTCATTTATTATGACATCTTTAAAGGAAAGCCATGGATAGGGAGGGCGAGG
>NW_023458559.1:228025-229817 GCF_013731165.1 Rhagoletis pomonella | reverse complement strand
TTTTTTTTTGTATGGTTTGCTGGTGTAGGCTCTTCTTGGTGTTGCCCTTATATCGGATATCCACGACATTGGCTGAATCTCCGGGAGCTTTCGAAGCTCAACCTACACCACAGGTACCCCCAATACAGTATTTACTGATTTATCGTAGATTTCGTATTTCTCTAAATTACCGTTGTATGGGATGTGGGCGTGGTTATTGTCCGATTTTAAAAATTTTCAGCCATTTGGTATATTGTACCAAGCCCAACAACCGTGCCGGTATCGCGGTTCCCAAGATATACACGTGTAAGCATAAGTGGGCGTGGCTACGCCCATTTTCCAAAAATTTATAATATTCTTATTTTTCGCCTAAAAATGATTGTAAATGTCCGTTTTGAGTAAATGCTCTTCAGTAGTTACTAAAATATCGCAGTTTTCGTATTTCTGAAAACTACCGTTATATGGTGGTTATTGTCCGATTTTGCCCATTTGCAATACCATCCGTCCTACGCCGAAAATAAGTAGACATACTAAGTTTAAGATATCTCAATTTTTACTCGAGTTATCGTGTGCACAGACGGACGGACGGACGGACAGACAGTCACCGCATAATCGATTTCGTTTTTCATTCTGATCATTAATGTATACATTTGTCTATATCTATCTCGATTCGTTTTGCCTGTTACAAACAACCGTTATATGAACAAAGTTATAATACCCGTGCGCAAGTGCGCTCGGGTATAAATAAAAAACAAGAGTGGTAAACAATCTCACTTTGAAATGGGAGTGCTATTCATATGACCGATGCTGTACTTACGTAAATTTACCATTGAGCACCCGAAATGTATAGTTATGCTGTGATTTTTTTTATACACGAGCGCACTTGTGCACAAGGGTATTATAACTTTGTTCACATAACGGTTGTTTGTAACAGGCAAAACGAATCGAGATAGATATAGACAAATGTATACATAAATGATCAGAATGAAAAGAGAAATCGATTAAGCGGTGACTGTCTGTCCGTCCGTCCGTCCGTCCGTCCGTCCGTCTGTGCATACGATAACTCGAGTAAAAATTGAGATAACTTAACGAAACTTGGTACGTGCACTTCTTTTGGGCATAGGACGGACGGTATTGAAAATGGGCGAAATCGGACAATAACACACATTGAAATATCAGCCGATCGTTTCAATTTGTTATCCGTTTGTAGCCTGCTTTAGAGATATCGGGACCCACGGGACCCGCGGTACAATTCTGAAAAACGTCGGGATGGGCGGGTTCGGGACTTAAAAATCCAATTTCGGGATGGGCGGGATCGGGATTAAATATTGAGTCCCGTGCCCATCTCTAATCCAAACGTCATGTCTGTTGTTATCAGTGGAATACGCGGTATGAGCACAATTTCACCTTTTGCTTTGCTAGTCAGTATTGTGGCTTCAACTAAATTCGCCATAAATTTTTTTACTACCAATCTTGTGCCATTACACAGTTTTGGAGCATTTAAATTCCGTAGTAAAATAATTGATGAGCCGACCTTTAAATTCAAACAGTGTGGTGGCCTACCAGGCGGTGGGCGGGATCGGGATTAAATATTTAGTCCCGTGCCCATCTCTAATCCAAACGTCATGTCTGTTGTTATCAGTGGAATACGCGGTATGAGCACAATTTCACCTTTTGCTATGCCAGTCAGTATTGTTGCTTCAACTAAATTCGCCATAAATTTTTTTACTGCCAATTTTGTGCCATTACACAGTTTTGGAGCATTTAAATTCCGTAGTAAAATAATTGATGAGCCGACCTTTAAATTCAAACA
>NW_023458559.1:224991-227925 GCF_013731165.1 Rhagoletis pomonella | reverse complement strand
TTAAAAGCCAGTTTCCTGAAAGCAATTCAATGAAAATTTATTTTTTTATTTGAATTTAATATAGAACAAAAAATCATTTTTCACTTAAATTGCTTTCGTGAAATTGGCTTTTAAGGTATTTCATCTCAGTCTATGTAGGTATATTGTATTTCTGTTGAACAAGGATACGCATCCATTTTGAAATTCACACCAACTATAAGATAAAGTTTCTAGAGCACATTCACTATAGATCCGGATCATTGTTGCCACCAGGGAACTTCTCATGGACATAACACTTTCGTTCGGTTATTTAAGGCGGCAAATGACCATCAAACCATAGCCTTAGCCGATAGATGTGCCAGTACAAATCGTAAATGTGGATTGTTGGAGAAAATGTACCAAAATCTTTAAATTAAAAATCTAATTTTGGGCGGGACGAAGTACGCCGGGTCTGCTAGTTTATTATAAATGAAATGCCACCATTACCTCTGGTCTCTTCCTTAAACACTTAATGCCATTAACTATTTTCTTAATTAAGTTCAACATGTGTACTGATATTTTTAGTGAAGAATGTAAAATTGTTATGAGAAAATAAAGAATAAACAAACAACAAACAAACAACACTCAGAGGTTTACCACTGCCTGCCAAGCGCTACCGCTATTAGAAAAAAACTATTTTGTGTTTTATTTTTTGATGTTGGTCGAAACTGGGCTGGACCCCTGGCCCCGCGGAATGGTAGCGCGCACTGCCTAACCATTATAGGACCATATTAAACATTGAAAAATAAGGTTGAAACGAAAGATAAAAAAAAATTATTTGCGGTAATTTTACATATTAAAGTATAAACAGAACCAATGCCCAGTAAAACAGAACCGAAACCAAATTCGCATCAGCAGAATGACAAATAAAATATCGCCAAACCGCTCATCGACCAATTGCAAAACCGCCTATCTTACGACACTCAAATTTAACAGGAGAGCGAAAAAATGGTTTTTCTTTGAAGGCATTGACTTGATAGGCTGTATTTTCTTAGCTATTATTTTACAAATCTGGTGCTTTAATAACGATTTTACGATTTTTATGCATATATCTCGATGCCTGGAGTTCAGGGTTACAAATCCTCATATTTGCCACAACGGCGATTTAGACGGTTTTGCAAAGGCATCGACGATATATAAAAACACAAAATCGAAAAGATTAATCCCAAAACTTTCCCGTTCTGCTTCTTCCTGATAATTATCTGCAAGAAAAGTGGAGAAACAAAGCTACTTTCTCACTCACAGCTGAAGACGGCGGCAGCGGCAAAATTAAAAAAAATTATAGTTTTAAAAAAGAAAACCTCCCTATTATAATTGCCATTCGTACTGTCATCAGGTATGTAACTTGAGAATAGAAATCGCTGCATCTTTTAGGCGCATCAATATTACATAGTTACATACCGAGCTAATAAGAGGAAGGTAATGAATCTATTCTCGTCGAATTTCGTCAGATGTCGCTTTGCTTTGGTTGTGTGCAATCTCATAAACTGCAGTGTGTTTTTATTTTGGCAGCGAACTTTTTTCCGACAAAGTTCGCTCAGCGATTTAATTCGTGTTATACTTTTAGTTATTTAATGATCGGCCCTTTTTGTGTTTAATTAAAACCCGTTATTTGCGATAGCTCGAAAGTTATATGAGATACAACAAACTACGCTGATTTTCAAACTCAGTGACCGGTTTTACATAGGAATTAGATTGTTTGGTTCTTGGTAATACAAATTATTAATTACACTGTTTGACAGTGAAAAAAAGCACATCTTGTAGGCCTAGTTTAGTAATGAAAATCTACATACATGAATTTTCTAACATACCTTCAAAATCTTGACCTATGGTCAGAAAACTGTTTTTCGATGGTTAAATTTTCTCTTTGCTTATAATTTCAACACTTCTAAACCAATTATGAATCTTGATATATCACTGGAAAGCAAATAAAAGGACGCTAATAATGGTGTATAGCTTAACGGGTGTTCACATTTTTACCATTTTTTGTCAATTTAATCTCACTTTGAAATGCTTTTCGATAGCAAACCTAAATAACTGCTCACAAATTATAAAACTACATTTAATTTTAATTTTAATGTCATACTCCACTTATATATACGATTAACGTTGACTTCAGAAATCAACTTTGAAAGATTTTACAATTGCTGTTTCTGATATTTTTATTTCACAATTATTCTCTAAATTGTTGGCAGGTGTAGAACGTGTTCTTAGATTTGAAATTTTTTCGATACACATAATAATAATAATAGATTGGCGCTTACACATATGTTAGTGTTTGGCCGAGCTTCTCCTCGGACTTGTGGCGTGCGCCTTGATGTTGTCACACAAAGCAGAGGGACCTACAGTTTTACGCCGACTCCGAACGGCGATTGTATTTTAATGAGAAGCTGTTTTTCATGGCAGAAATACACTCGGAAGTTTGCCATTGCCTGCTGAGGGACGACCTCTGTTAAGAAAAAAATATATATATATATATATTTTTTTGGGATGTTGCTTTGACCAGGGTTTGAACCCTGGTGTTGATGAGTGAAAGCGCGCACTGCTTACCACTACACCACAGCGGCCGACGATACACATACTTAAGAAAAAAATGTGCGATAAGAAAAATAATATTTGTTATATTTGTGGATTGCTAACAGATAAGCAGCATGGGTTAAAACTTGCAAATAATAAAGCATTGGTCGACGATTACACCATGTGTTTTAACCATACGTTTACTAAAATTCCGTGGCATGAACCAGAATACGAATGTATGTGTACCATGTGCTTCTGTAACCAGAACTTGGAATTCAAAGAGTAGGGAAAAAGCAGATTTAATTTTCAGTTCCTATGCTATGGCATTATCGGAAATACCACTTACAAAAAAATTGTTATTTTTGTTTAACAAAATTTTGTGGATCTTGTGCAATTTCC
>NW_023458559.1:219770-224891 GCF_013731165.1 Rhagoletis pomonella | reverse complement strand
GCTGTTTATCAGACCAGCGCTGACTATTGTGATGTCTGGCGAGCTACCGCAGTTACCCATAATCCTGGTGGGTGCGTCGTCGTTCATTGTGCAGAATGTCGAATCGTCTATCTGCTCAGCCAAGTCTGTTCCCCTACGATCGTTTGACAGGCTTGAGTGCCAAAGATCGTGGTGCGCATTAAAGTCACCTACTACCATACGGTTTTCACCTCTGAGGAGCGCACCTATGTCAGGGTGATATCCTACCGGGCAGCAGGTGACAGGCGGTATATAAACGTCAAATATTTCGAGCTCAACATCGCCTGACTGGAAAGCAATGCCCTGGCATTCTAGGGTGGTATCCCTGCGGTCGATGTCTGGTGAGGTCTGCGACCGAGCAGCGCAACACGGGCCCTCGAAGTTCCCAGACCAATCTCGCGTGGTACGCAGACCTGAGCATGCCCTAAAGTGGCACCAGCCAAGGCAGGTGTTGCACTTGACTGATGTCACATTACGGAATATCCTGGTCTGACATACCGTGCAGATTGTAGGGGGAACCAGGAGTTGTTGGCGGCGGCGTGTGGGTGGTGGTGCGGTTGTGTGTGTTATGTGGTCTGTAGTGGCTGTGGTACGGTCTGTGGTGTTATTATGTTGTTGTGTTGTGGTGACTGTGCGAGGCTGCTGTGTGAGTGTGTGAGGCTGCTCGGGCGGACTGTGGTTAGCCGTGGAGGCTGCTCTGTTTGAGCAACAGGGGGCCACGTACGACGTGGTCCACTGTCTATGTGTCCGTAGTCCCGAGCAGACTCTGAGGTGACTCCACCCCTCGCAGGCATTACACTTGAGTGAGGTGGAGTTGTGGTGTAATCGTCTTCGGCATACACAGCAGGTGTAGGTTTCTTGCCCTGGGTTTGGAGGAGAATACGTAGTGAATGTAGCCCTATGGACGAACAACTTCTGAGATACTTCGCCGACCTAAACGGGGTTAGATCGCCGAAACAACAGCCCTTGGTCGGGTAAAACCCGAGTCATTCCGGTACGTAGAACCGGCTGTCGTGGGAATGTTTCACATCTTTCCGCTCGCTGCGCCGGCAATTTATTGAAATATGTCCCGCTTTTAAACAATTATAGCATTTTATCGATTTAGGTATTTGACGTTTACCTACTTTAGCATTTGTTGATATTCCGCGTTCATCAACATATTTCGATTGGCTTTATACGTAGCCATATTTTCGACGATTTTCGGTTTATAGTTAAGCGGTTCGTATTTTACTTCATTATACACCGAATAGTTTTGAATATCGCGTAACAACTTATTACAGGTTTCGTATTCATTCGATATCTTTTTACGCAGATCTGAATCGTTAATGCCATTTACAATGTAACGCACGATACTGGACTCAGAAATTCCACATTTTTTCCAATCGAAACCATTTTAAAATAATATTCTTGTGGGCTTTCGTTACGCTGCCGGCGTGTTCGGTTCATTTTAATATGTATATCAGCGACGTTCTCAGTCGTTCAGAAATCAGCACAGAATTTCGCGACGAATTCTGACCACGATTCAAATATGCACTGGCCGTCGATCCAGTATTTAGCATAACCTTTTAGTTTTTGTTGCATGGCAAATAAGAGTACTTGATCACCCCATTAGTACGCGGCACGTAACGTTTCAATTCTCTTTACAAATTGATTCGCATTTAGTGGTGTGTCAGATGACGGGCAAATTCGGATAAAAGAGTAACCACTTCACTCGCTTTGCTAAACGGATTTTGTAAATAGGCATTTGCAAACGGATAGTTCGGATAATATGAAGCGTACATACTATTCGGTTGAACATCGTTTCGCATATTTTGTTCGTTATAAAATCGTGTAAATATTCATAAAACTATTTCCACCATTCGCTTGCGCTTGTGCTTCTGCAAAATTTACGTGTGGAGTCTTAATTATATTTTGTACATTTTCACTATTCCAATAAGAACTCTGTTCGAACTGTGTACGTTGAATATACGGGTATGTGTATGATAATGCTACGTTAGCTGGCGGCGCATGCGTAGAAGACGTTGACACCCATGTATTTGCACTCGTTGCAATATGTTCGTTTCGTGGCGACGACACGACCGACGGACGAAAAGCTGGCACTCTTTGAGATTGACCGCTTTGTATTTGCACTTCACACTCATTTTGCTTTTTCTGCGTTTGCCACTCGGCAATTGTTTTTTCTAGCATGTTGATTCTTTATAACAACATCGATTCGTTTGCACTTACAAATTGTTCGTTCATATTCGCGTTTGCGTTTTTATTTGCTTCTAGTCGTTCGATTAGTGTTTTGTTACCTTGCGTAGCAATGCCATTTTCGCGACATATGGCTGCGCAGTTCGGCAACTTTCATGCTACGAAAATTTATGTTTGTTGTTCAACTGGAATACGAAGTCACAATTCGGAAAATTTCAAACACAACGTTCGTATCGAGTGTAGATATGCTTGTATCGCCGAATGTTTCGATTTCGTTGATATCCACGCATTTCCACGAATCCGCAAATTTCAAATAAACGTTCGTTTCGTTTTCGTGTTGTGGCACTTTCAACGCGTTGCTCCCACGAATGTTATCGCATACACAAACATACATGTATGTACATATATTTTGTACTTTTGCGAGTCGCAATTTCACAATTTTGCGAACCATTTAAATATACACATAACGAGCGTCAGAATTTTGTAATTCGCACTTCAATTGGTGCAAACACAGTCATCCATTCAACCTCCATATCCACTGTTTTCATTTATTCACGGCGAGGCCCACTTACGCGCACTTCTGATAATGCCAGGGAACGTCACGATACCGATCTCTTTTCCCTTTAAATAAAATATGAATTGTCTGTTTACTCTAGTACTTTTGAATGTATATAATATTATTTATTAAAATGACTTTATAATTAATCGGAATATATTCAATGACAATCACGACTCGCAGACGATGTTGACTCGACGGGATTACACGAACGACTCTCTATTATCTCGCTCGTCTCTTGCGTTGCCTCATAATCAGGGGTGCATATTCTCAAACAAAAGTAAAGAATGAAAAGTTTTATATTTATGAAGACTTAATCAAATGATTTTATTTAAATATTCTTCTAAATATGCATATATTTCGGCGTAGATGCAGGCAGCATTGCTGCACAACAAACATGAAATTCCGTCGCTTCCGCTAGCATATGCCACTCATATGAAGGAGTCCTACACTGTAATGGAACCAATACTTAGAAACATTGGGTATGGGACACATAAATAGCAATTGGGCAGTGATTTAAAGGTTTTATCAATTTTAATGGGAATTCAAGGAGGATATACTAAGTACCCCGTTTTTGAGAGTGGGGTAGTTGAGCGGTGAATAAATACGAAAGAAACAAGTGACCTTGACGAAAAATGTTTCAAATCAGGGGAAAAATGTACTCATGATACAACTGATACCACCGGAAAAATTGTATTGCCACCGCTCCATCTCAAACTTGGTTCCATGAAACAATTTGTCAAACAACTCAATACTGACAGCGACGCTTTTCAATACCTTTGAGGAATATTTCCTAGGCTAAGCGAAGAAAAATAGAAAAAGGTATTTATCATATTCTATCAAACAAGGATACTATATTATATAGTAAATCTTCAACCATAGGGATATTTGTTGGCCTACAAATTCGCAAGGTAATGAAAGACGAACAATTTGCATCTAAATTAAGTCCGGTTGAAAAAGGAGCATGGGACAGCTTCATTTGCCTAACCAAAAATTTCCTTGGCAATAAAAGAAGTGCAAATTACGAAAACGTCGTTGACGAGTTTCTTAATGCATATTTTGTAATGGGATGTAATATTTTAATCTAAATTAATTTTCTACATCCACATTTAAGTTATTTTCCTGAGAACTTGGGTCAGTTAAGTGACGAACAAGGGGACAGGATGCATCAGGAAATGGTTGCGGTATACCGCAAAATATTTGAGGGTAAAAATAAATTAAGCATGCTAGCGGACTATTACTGGTCTCTGAGGAACATGCGACGATGTATACAAAAAATAGCGACATACATTTTTTTTTGCTCTTATTAAAAATTCATTAAAACTACCAACTTTCAATGTTGATTTTTAAAGCCAATGTAAAACGTATATATTAGAGACGTATCATATTCCAATCTAATTTAAATGTAGTTTCATAGTTTGCTTGCAGTTATTGACGGTTTCATATCGAAAAACCTTTCAAAATAAATCCAAAAATATCTGTAAAAATCATTATTTTTTGAATAATTAAGGTAATTACGCCATCTCTTTATTCCGAAATCCAGTAAGCTACACACCTTTATGACCGCATTTTTATTATCTTTCCAATGACACATCAAAATTAAAAATTGGTTCAGAAATGTTGAAATTTTAAGCAAAAAGAAAATGTAACCTGTTTATTGACCATTGGTCAAGATTTTTAGGGTATATTTGAAATTTCAACTATGCACTTTTTCATTACTTGACCAGGCCCACAACATGTGCTATAGGCATTTCAAGTGTTTTGACCTTTTTCCAGATACCATGTAAAAAATAAGAGCCGGATTCGGATATCCGATCGGCTGCCCTATGTAAATTTTACAATATTACATATACAGATTATCTGCTTTTTTGAGCTGAACTATCCAATACGCAATTAATTGTACAAGATTTCTCCCCTGAAATCCTAGTTATAAAATAATCCTATATTAAAAATAACTTTTCCGTCTGCATCCTTGATTTATAGATTATTTCGGTAAATAGAGGACAAACGTCAAAGACAACAGATAAAAAAAATTAACTCCGATAAGGAAAAACGCGTGGTTGATGTATTTTCATTAGGGATGTGCCATGATCTATTAATCAAACAAGCTGATTAATCGAAAGCCGATTAATTAATTAATCAAAGAATAATTATTTTTGATTAATCAAAACGATTAATTTTCCGATTAATTACATATTGATTAATCAGAATCTAATTAATTTGATTAATTAGCAAACTGATGGATCATAACCTGATTAACCAGAAATCTGAGTAATTGCTGTTATATTCTGTTTTACATACGTACATACATACATAAATAATGTATACAAAAATAGAAAATAATTTATAAATAC
>NW_023458559.1:218129-219670 GCF_013731165.1 Rhagoletis pomonella | reverse complement strand
CTTGACTGAGGTGGAGTTGTGGTGTAATCGTCTCCGGCATACACAGCCGGTGTAGGTTTCTGGCCCTGGGTTTGACTCGATGCCAGCCCTGAGTAGGAGAATACGTAGTGAATGTCGCCCTATGGACGGACAACTTCTGAGATACTTCGCCGACCTAAACGGGGTTAGATCGCCGAAACAAAAGCCCTTGGTCGGGTAAAACCCGAGTCATTCCGGTACGTAGAACTGGCTGTCGTGGGAATGTTTCACATCTTTCCGCTCGCTGCGCCTGTGGGCAATTTATTGAAATATGTCCCGCTTTTAAACAATTATAGCATTTTATCTATTTAGGTATTTGACGTTTACCTACTTTAGCATTTGTTGATATTCCGCGTTCTTCAACATATTTCGATTGGCTTTATACGTAGCCATATTTTCGACGATTTTCGGTTTATAGTTAAGCGGTTCGTATTTTACTTCATTATACACCGAATAGTTTTGAATATCGCGTAACAACTTATTACAGGTTTCGTATTCATTCGAGATCTTTTTACGCAGATCTGAATCGTTAATGCCATTTACAATGTAACGCACGATACTGGACTCAGAAACCCACATTTTTTCTAATCGAAACCATTTTAAAATAATATTCTTGTGGGCTTTCGTTACGCTGCCGGCGTGTTCGGTTAATTTTAATATGTATATCAGCGACGTTCTCAGTCGTTCAGAAATTAGCACAGAATTTCGCGACGAATTCTGACCACGATTCAAATATGCACTGGCCGTCGATCCAGTATTTAGCATAACCTTTTAGTTTTTGTTGCATGGCAAATAAGAGTACTTGATCACCCCATTGGTACGCGGCACGTAACGTTTCAATTCTCTTTACAAATTGATTCGCATTTAGTGATGTGTCAGATGACGGGCAAATTCGGATAAAAGAGTAACCACTTCACTCGCGTTGCTAAACGGATTTTGTAAATAGGCATTTGCAAACGGATAGTTCGGATAATATGAAGCGTACATACTATTCGGTTGAACATCGTTTCGCATATTTTGTTCGTTATAAAATCGTGTAAATATTCATAAAACTATTTCCACCATTCGCTTGCGCTTGTGCCTCTGCAAAATTTACGTGTGGAGTCTTAATTATATTTTGAACATTTTCACTTCGATTCCTTTGCACTTACAAATTGTTCGTTCATATTCGCGTTTGCGTTTTTATTTGCTTCTAGTCGTTCGATTAGTGTTTTTGTTACCTTACGTAGCAATGCCATTTTCGCGACATATGGCTGCGCAGTTCGGCAACTTTCATGCTACGAAAATTCATGTTTGTTGTTCAACTGGAATACGAAGTCACAATTCGGAAAATTTCAAACACAACGTTCGTATCGAGTGTAGATATGCTTGTATCGCCGAATGTTTCGATTTCGTTGATATCCACGCATTTCCACGAATCCGCAAATTTCAAATAAACGTTCGTTTCGTTTTCGTGTTGTGGCACTTTCAACGCGCTGCTCCCACGAATGTTATCGCATACACAAACATACATGTATGTACAT
>NW_023458559.1:183121-218029 GCF_013731165.1 Rhagoletis pomonella | reverse complement strand
CAGTGAGTTTATTCTTGAAATTTTACACAACCCACAATAAAATTCTTAAAAAGAGATACCAGAGCCGCGCTGACGGTCTGGATAAGGTTTAAATAAAAATTTTTTTTTATTATTGATTCATTCTCTCAATGGAGAAGTGGGAAGAAATTTCGAAGGAACTCACTGAAAATAAAATAAACGCGGAAAAATCTTATAAGTGCATATGTAAGAACATAAAAATTAAAACTGAAACAGTAAAGAAACATTTAAATGTTCTACTGTCATCGCTAAACAATATAGGTAAACTCATAAGTAGAGTTAATAATACCCTAACAAAAGCTCACCAATTGGAGTCCTACCAGGTATTTTCAAGCGTTAGAGACAAACTAGTATCCTCGTTATCCAGGTATAACGTTGAATTTGAAATACCAACCTCTTACAAACAACATATCGAGATCGATTTCCACATTTGGTTGTTCGAAGGTACGTCGGATACCGAGGAAGAACAAAAAGAGATTGTTGTGCAAGAAGAAATATCTACACAAACAAATTTTGTCGAAATTGCAAATCAAGATACACAAACCGAAACAAGTATGACGCAAACAAAATTGAATTGCCCGAGTTCGATGGCAAACCCGAAAACCTACCAAGTTTTCTAGATGCACTTGATATCCTCGAACAAATTAAAGAAAATCATGAGGCTATTGCAGTGTCTATGATAAAAACAAAGCTAAAAGGCACAGCCAGAAATTTCATAAGCAATGAGACGACAATACAAGAAATTAAACAAAAATTAAAAAACGCAATAAAGGGTGAGTCAGTACAAGTTTTAACAGCAAAACTCCTGAACATCCAACAGCGCAGTAAGACTGCTAATCAGTACACAGCAGAAATTGAAAAATTAACGAAATCACTAGAGGGAGCATACATATCTGATGGCTTAACAACAGACCTCGCAACTAAGTATGCTACACAAACAGCTGTGAAAGCCATGTGTAAGAATTGCTCCAATGATAAGGTGAAAACAATTATGCAAGCTGGAACGTTCACTTCAATGAACGAGGCTGTATCGAAATTCACAAATAGTTGCACAGAAATTACAGGTAACCCTAATTCATTATTGCACATACGCCAACAAAATTATTTTCGCGGTAATTTCCGCAGAGGTTATCAATCTGGCAATTATAGAGGTAACCAAAGGCGTACATACCCATCACGCTTTAATAACTTTAATAACAATAATAGTTATAACAATAATAATCGATCAAATAACCAAAGGTCAGGACGAAATTTTGGAGCACGAGGCTCTAATCGTACCAGGACTATAAGAAATGTTAACCAACAGGAAAACCAGCAAACTCCATCTCAATAAATAAAAAACTATATGTTTTCAATTTACACCTTAACAGCTACATATCCTCCAAAACAACTCTAAATAATTCAATTTCAACCCTCCTGATCGATACAGGAGCGGATATATCAATTATAAAAAAGGGTCAAATTGACAGTAATGTCACTATTAATTATTCACAAAAAACCGATTTAAAGGGCATTGGTCAAGGTTTAACTAGTACTATTGGAACAGTCAAGGCAGATTTAAAGGATGATTACTTACTTATTAATCATAAATTTCATATAGTCGAAAATGATTTCCCAATTCCTTGCGATGGAATCTTGGGACTTGATTTTATTAAAAAATATAATTGCATTTTAGATTATAGCAAAAATGGAGACAGCCTGATACTGCGTCCATATGATTACCCGGAAAACATAATAATACAAATGACAAATAGACCAACTGTTAATTGCATAACAATCCCAGCAAAATCGGAAGTAATCCGACAAGTCCATATTGAAAATGGCAATTCTGAATTATTGATACCTCATCAAAAAATTGTCTGAAGGTGTTTTTATTGCAAATACCTTAGTAAATTCAAATCAAACCTTTATTAGAGTCATAAATACAACAGACAAAAATGCAACCATTCAAAATTTCAAAATTAACACAGAAAACTTAGATGATTACACAATAATAAATAATAAAACTGAACCAGCAAATAATGCTAAAGAAAAATTAGAAAGATTAAATAAAAATTTTCCAAAATTCGTTTCCCAACAGCTTAATGCACTTTGTGCAGAATATATAGATATATTTTCACTAGAATCAGAACCCATTACCACTAATAATTTTTACAAGCAAAAACTACGTATGAAAGATGATAATCCAGTTTATGTAAAAAATTACCGAATCCCACAAGCTCATAAAAGCGAAATTTGTAAACACGTAGATAAATTAATTAAAGATGACATAATAGAGCCGTCTATGTCAGAATATAATAGCCCAATTCTGCTGGTACCCAAAAAATCTCTACCGGGAAAAAATGATAAAAGATGGAGACTAGTAGTTGATTATCGACAAGTAAATAAAAAGTTAACCGCAGATAAATTCCCATTGCCACGAATTGATGATATACTAGATCAATTGGGTAGAGCTAAATATTTTTCATGCTTGGACTTGATGTCCGGCTTTCATCAAATTGAGTTACATAAAGACTCTAGGGACATAACATCGTTTACGGCAGACAATGGCACATATCGTTTCAAAAGATTGCCATACGGCTTAAAAGTAGCCCCAAACTCGTTTCAAAGAATGATGACTCTTGCTTTTGCAGGTCTTAAACCATCCCAAGCATTTCTCTATATGGATGATTTGGTAGTATTAGGGTGCTCCGAAAAAACACATGTTAAAAAATTTGAGAGATGTATTTTCAACTTGCAGAAAATACAATTTAAAGTTACATCCGGATAAATGTTTATTTTTTAACCAAGAAGTTACTTACCTTGGACATAACTGCACAAATAAAGGAATTTTGCCTGATCCTAGTAAATTTGAAATTGTACTAAATTATCCAACCCCAAAAACAGCAGATGAAGTTAAAAGATTTGTAGCATTTTGTAACTATTACCGAAAATTTGTTCCAAATTTTGCAGAACATTCTAGAATTTTAACAAGGTTATGTAAAAAGAATGTTTCCTTCGATTGGACAGAAGAATGTCAAAAAGCTTTTGTCTACTTGAAGGAGGCATTAATTAACCCAAATATTTTGCAATATCCAGATTTCGATAAAGAATTTTGTATAACAACAGATGCTAGTGGATTTGCCTGCGGCGCAGTTCTTAGTCAAGAATATGAAGGCAAACAATTACCAATTGCCTATGCGTCAAGAGCATTCACAAAAGGTGAAAGCAATAAAGCTACAATTGAAAAAGAGTTAGCAGCAATCCACTGGGCTATAACTTATTTTAGACCATACGTTTATGGCAGAAAATTTTTGATTAAAACAGACCACCGCCCCTTAACATACTTATTTTCGATGAAAAACCATCATTCATCAAAATTAACTAGAGTTCGATTGGAATTGGAGGAATATGACTTTGAGGTGGAGTATATAGCTGGAAAAGAAAACTACGGGGCGGATGCGCTTTCACGCATCAATATAAATGGTTTAAGAGAAATGTCAATTAAAGCATGTCAAATACTAAAAGTTGCGACGAGATCGGAAACTAAGCAAAAATCAAATAATAAAAATATTAATAAAGAAAAAAGTCACATTGAGAACCCAATAATATATGAAGCGCTAAATAAATGTGAAGTTAAAAAGCTAGCCCAGCTCGTTTTCGACCCCCCGAAACTGCAGTTCAAAAAGGGAAAGAAAATTTGTAGCAAAATAGATATTAATGATTTAATTGTTGAGGCGAAGATTGATTCAGGTCAATCCTTTGCCAGGCTTTCAAAAGAAGCCGGCAATTCAAGTATTAATAATTCAATTGTTGAGGCGAATATTGATTTAGGCCAATTCTTTGCCAGGCTAATTAAAGAAGCCGACAGTTTGAAAATAAATAAAATACAGTTGTCCTTAGGAGACAAATTGTTCAAGAATAATTATACTCGAGTAAGCACATTTAAAGAAATTGGTACCAAAGTTCTCAAAAACTTAACAATTGCATTAACTCCGGAGGTTATGCATGTGACTGATAAAGATACAATTAAAAATTTATTGAAAAAGTATCATGATGATCCTGTTACTGGTGGCCACCCAGGAATCAATCGAACAACTAATAAAATAAAACAAAAATATTATTGGAAAAACATGAAAAATGATATAAAAAAATCACATTAAAAAATGCATGGAATGCAGCAAAAATAAAGTAAATAAAAATTTAAAAGAACTAATGGTGATAACGGAAACTCCCACAAAAGCCTTCGATACGGTGCAAATTGATACAATTGGACCGTTGCCCGTATCGGTATGTGGAAATGAGTATGCGGTTACCATAGTGTGTGATCTGACAAAGTATCTGATAGCAATTCCAATTGCGAGCAAACACGCGAAAACGGTGGCAAAAGCCATTTTTGAAAACTTTATTTTGGTATATGGTTGTATGAAGACCATCATAACTGATATGGGGACTGAATACAAAAACAACGTATTTGAGGAAATGTGTAATCTTTTAAAAATTGAACACAAGACTTCTACCCCATATCACCATCAAACTTTGGGCACCGTTGAACGTAGCCACAGAACTTTTAATGAATACATTCGTTCTTACATATCCATTAACAAAGATGATTGGGATGAGTATATCAAGTATTTTGCATACTGTTACAATACAACACCATCTACGGTTCATGGTTATTGCCCATACGAGTTAGTTTTTGGAAAAATACCTCTGACTTACGAATTTTTAAAAGAAAAGATAATTCGCCCAGTTTATAACTATGAGGCCTATGAGAAAGAAATAAAATATAGATTACAAGTAGCTCAACAAAGAGCTCACATATTGGTAAAAGAAGCTAAGGAGAGACAAAAGGTTTATTATGATAAAAATCTTCAATATAAGGAAATAAAATTAGGAGATTTAGTATTAGTTAAAAATGAAGCAGGTCATAAGTTAGATAATAGATACAAAGGGCCCTATAGAGTAGTAAATATTGATATGAAAAATAATTATTCTTTAACTCCATATAATGTAGAAAATATAAAATTAATCGATAAGAGTAAGAAGATCATAGTACATAAAAATAGGCTTAAGCTATTTGAGTAAATTCACTTAAATTTTAATTACCCATAAATTTTACTTATTAATAAATTTCACACTTAAAGTTTTATGACCATAAATAAAGAAATATTTTTGTACACAAAATATGTTAGTTATTAGTATCATAAACAAAAACCCGACACTTACATAAAAATAGGCTTAAGCTATTTGAGTACATTCACTTAAATTTTAATTACCCATAAATTTTACTTATTAATAAATTTCACACTTAAAGTTTTATGACCATAAATAAAGAAATATTTTTGTACACAAATTATGTTAGTTATTAGTATCATAAACAAAAACCCGACACTTATCTATACAAAATATTCAAAAAAAAAAAAAATCTAAAAACAAGTCTGAAATTAACAAGTAAACAAACATATGAATTATAATCCACTTGAAATAAAACAAACAAAACCGAAAACATTGTATCACAAGAAAAATTTTGTAAACAAACAACAAATGACAAAAACATCAAAAGTATCAAATGAAATATACAAAAGAAAATAAATCCACTCAACTGCATTACAGTTCTAAAATCGTTCATATGTATTCACGATTTTTTTTAGGAAAGGAGGTGTAGTATATCAGAATAAGTCACTAACAACAACAAAGCCACACGCCTGTGTTATGTATTTTTGCAGCATAAACAAATTCCTTACTTTGTTATTTTCACACGCTAAACACACAAGCGGCACAAGCTATATCTGGTGCATGCGCTAGCTCTATGTATGTAAATATGTACGACTGCGCTGCTAGCACCTTCATGCTTGATACATGTAGATATGTCTGTGGATACATTGCTTGTAGCTCCACATTAGAAATGGTGTTGTGTGTGTTGGTGACTTCACTGAGCTATGCTTTGAGCTAGGCACATATGAATGCATGCTCATATGTGCAAGCGAGAGATTCAGTCAGTAAGAATTTTAAGTAAATATGTATTGTAGTAAATAAGTAGTACATAAGATGTTAGAGTATAAATAAGATGATTCCAATAAAGAATAACACAGATTTTGTTATGCGACATGCTAAGTCGCAGCTAAAAACAAAACGCGTTTTATTTAATAATAAAACATTCGTTAATAGTGCAAAACTCCAAGGCTTGGAAACAAATATAGAAGCTATACGATGCCAGAAAGACTACAGAGAATCGAAGAGCGCTAACCAGGAAACAGCGTAAAAGGGCCAATTCGTTGAGCAAGGGCGTGCTCATAGCATGGTAAGTAGCATCTGCGACAATACATTACTTTTTACTAACTTCCAATGCGTACTTATTTCAGGAAATACAATGCCAACATAAATTAAACTGCCAAGGCATAAGCAAGAATTTTTACCTGAGACTGTGACGCCTGCCCGCAGCATCAAATAAGGATATCGTTCCAATGAAACCCAATATTAACGACGTATTTTGACGACGATGAACTCTTTGCGAACGCTCCGGGTTTTCATCACCGGGCTTGTAAATTGATGGCACGGAGCCTCGTTTCAACAATCTTCTTTTTGCATAACCTTGGAAATGTTTTAAACACTTTCATTAATATAAACACAATAAACGAAATAAATAAATATCCTACCCATTTCGAACTGCAGACTATTTTCAAAATCTTCACTTGCAAAGTGATGCATGCAAATATAGAAAGTTTTAAATTGGAAATCCTTGCTTTGCCGGCAGAACTGGATCCACTTTTTCCTAAGTTCTGGATCTGAAGGAAAAGTAAACAAACTGCACTCTGCCGCCGTTTTTCCACATTTCGCAACTGCGCACTTCATTTTACAACGTTTTTATTTTATAACTTTAACAAAAATATCACAAATCAATACGTTTTCCTCGCAAACCAATACGTTTCCCTCGCAAACCAATACGTTTCCCTCGCAAACCAATACGCTTCCCACCAAAAATTTTATATTATGACGTCAACACTCGAACAGCTGATTTGTAAACAAGAGTAACGGACCTGCGCAAAGCGCAATCTCTTTATTCTATCATTCTTGTATTTCATCCATTACTTTTACAAGGCGATGTCCTAGGCGGTAGTCACCATCGGCTCTCTCTGCACTACCGTGATTATGGGCGCCCTCTGTCGTAGTTTTTCGCTATTCTGCTTACGACTGGTTCGACTCTGCACTACCATGTGCACGTGTACCACGCATGTGTACCACGGGTTAATAGAGTAGCTACTTACCTAGGAGTTGGTGCAGTAGCGGTTCAAAAGTAGCGATTGACTCCAGCAGTACTGGAGGGTAATTACTCAGGATCTGATTAATCAGAATCTGATTAATCTAATTATTTGATTGATCAGGATTATGATTAATTAAAAAATTGATTAACCGATAAATCGCACATACCTAATTTTCATTAAAAAATAAGAAAAAATTGTAATACTATGCATGCTTACATATCGTCCGCTTCACGTATCGTCCCGTTGTTGCAATATTTTGTGACCCAAGTTTCAAAACACGTTTTTTCTGACATCAATAAAGCTAAAAACTGGATAAAGCTTAAATTGAAGAGGGAGATCATTAGGATATTTGGCAATGCTTTGACGAAATCGCCAATGGTTGTGATGCCGATTCCAGTTTTGTAGTGATGTGGGTAGACAAGGCAGCGACCGTACAAGAAAACCGCAGCGATTTAGAAATGTAGAAATATTTGCAGCTACCCAGTGCACGGATTTCGAAAAAAATAATAGTGGTAGATTTTGCATACAAAAATTAGGAGAAGTCGGTAGATTTTTTTTACGAAACGATACATATTAGATAGTTTTTACTCATATAGGATAAATGAAGGCGAATTCAGGCAAGATGGGGTTACCAGAGCAGCTGGATTTTTGCCTCGGTGATTCTTAATGTCAAAAAGGTGTATTTGTTGTAATTCTTAGTGCCATTATGCATACAATTTGTTAGTGGTATTTTTGTTTTTGAACTTCTGCTGTCACCTTATGTGAATTCGGCTTGGAATAAATTGTATTTTTTTATAAAACAACAAAAAATATATTTCACGCGAATAAAACATTTAACAAAAAACGTATATGTACATGTGTGTTCGAAGACAAAATATGTATACACTGCGTTCATTAAAATCTCTTTGCTTTCTTTCCGAAAAATATTGGTAGATTTTTAGATTTTGTTGGTAAAAATGGTAGAAAATAAAATACAGCTAAAAAGTTGGTAGATCTACCAATAAAGTGGTAAAGACCGTGCACTACAGCTACCCCTTTACCCAGACAAAATGAACGTTTAATTTGGTGGAAGCATATCGCAAAGAACTTCGAAATTTTGTTTACACTGATAACAGAAACATGGATAACAAATATACGGATAACAGAAAAACGGCCGGATTCCGGATATCTACCGGATACCCGGTCCATCCCTAGTTATTTGCAAACCCGTGTAATCAACAGAAATGTATTTCTGTTCGGGAAGTAGAGACATTCACATCAGTAGACGGAGGTATAGACATCACTAAAGACTCATTTAAGAAGCAATATCAGTTCGGTTCGCTATGCAAGAAACTTGTAAAAGCGTGTACAAGTTGTTACCAAGTCGTGTTCGTTTTGGACAAAAAACTTGCAATACAAATTTGACATTTCATTTACGGACGAATTTGTGAATTGATGCTGGGGAAATTTTCGCCAGCAACAATTTGCAAGCACACGGTTGCATTTTTGTCAGTGACTTCCACAAAGAAATTGAAGCGTATGTTGAAGAAAGCCAAAAAAGAAGAAATATACGTAGAAATAGGTCCTTTTTTGTTTTCCACTTGAAATAATTTTAAATATTTATTATGTTCGAAAAGCAACCGTGGACGCCAGCTGGCAGTGAAGCTTGCAAATTATTGTTCGTGCTAAACTTTGTAAGTTTCTCTCTTTGGGAGTGTAAGATACCTTATGATCTGAATTGTATTGCTTGCCAATTCTTGCTGACTAATCCAAACGAGCGCAACTATTATGAGAAATGCCTTAAATAAGGTATCACTTTTTTAAAAGAATATGAGACTACACTAAATTACACTGTACAGTACTAAAAGACATAGAACTTACTTGCAGAAGCGTTTTCTCAAGCTGCTTTCGTAACGCCAGTTTTGCGGCTGCTTGCCTCTGTGCCGGTGTCAATACTTCATCACGAGACGTGCTACGATCACACTTAAATTATAATTCAAAATTTCGTTAGTAGTTTTCGCAACTTGAAAAAGTTGTTCAAATATATTGAGGAGTCCACATAATTTACCTTTAAATCGTGGTGTTGCTGCTGTTGATTTTGTTGCATGTTTGATGTAGCAGGTGTGATAGAAACGGAGTTATTTATCATCCCAGATATCTTTGAATTGTCATTAATATTGCTCTGTGGTAGATTAATAAAAAAAAAATATTTTAAAACATATTCCAAATTAAAGTATGTTTACATATAGTGCGGATGTGTTTTGCTTCTGCTCTTGCTATTTAGTTTGTTAGTATTTTGTCCATGACTCTTACGGAAAGTGTAGCAAATCATTTGCGTGAAATGATACCTTAATTGTGCCGTGCGGTGGTTTTTGTCAAAAACAATTTCACCGTATTTGCTGTACGGTGTAGCCTGAATACGATGTCAGGCTATTTAACCAGAATAATAGCATATCTGCTATCTTTGCCCAGAGTGTTTGCTAATGCCTGCAAAATTAATTACGTCTTTGATTCTTTTATGACCGCGCATAAAAATGGCTTAGACTCTATCGTAACCACAATAATGGGCCGATTTGATGAAATTCATAAAGAAATTGCTTTACTAAATTTAAAAAACAGTGAACACAAGAAATATGTCTCATCATGTTTAAACCCTTTGTGTTCAGAATTCAGTGCCCTAAAAGATGTTGGCCAAGGTACATAAACTGCTAAATTGAACAACAACAAGAATAAGTCAAACGGTTTTCCTGACCTACGGAGAGCGAAGTCACCAACTTCGGCTATTGAAAATGTCTCACACTCTCAAAATGCTGTCAATACTGCGTGTGACGCTAAAACGCCTGTTCTGTCATTTTCTGAATCTTCGGCTTTTGGGAGTACCGCGATTGTTAACAATGCAACCTCACTTACTCCTCCTGAGGTGAACAATAATGTTACTTCCGATGCTTTGCCGTAGGCTTCTCAACAAATGCGGACTGCATTATCAGCTGATATGAGTTCTGCGTTTGCAAAGAATGCGTCTTCATCTACTCCTGCTGACGTGAATGATGCCACTTCTGTCGCTTTGTCATCTGTTTCTAAAACATGCCGACAGCGTTATTGTTGTTGTAGTGGCTACAACAACCCCGCCCAGATCGTTTAATATCTCAGTCGCTGTCGTGAAACTCCACTAACGGAAGCCCCAGGAAGCGTGCAGCCTCATTGGGGTCGGTACACAGGGACAAAGGCGTTAGTGTTGTTGGGTTTTCCGAGCATACGAAGAGATGTTTTGAGTCGTGGGGTGTATCTCCACATACCGGACACTCATTTGGCACATTTGTGTCTAATCTGCTCAGGTATGAGTCTAACCTGCTGCAGTAGCCAGATCGAAGTTGGGCTATTTTAGTTCTGGCCTCCCGAGGCAGATGAAGCTCCGTCTCGTCGATGTCCGGTGCTTGTTGCCTAGAACGGCATTCACAGGTCTGGAGTCTACATAAATCGAGACTGACTTCCTAAGAATGCCGTTCAGGGCCTGTCGATATGCTGACGGGTCCAGAGGCTGCTTAATGAACCTCTGGACTTCGTCCGTCAGTTCGTAGAGATGCCTCCTGACGTGCCTGGGCGAGGGCTCTTCTGCAAGCAAGTGTCGTTCGGGCGACAACACAAGACATCCAGTCGCTGTCCGAAGAGCAGTGTTTTGAGTCGTCTGCAGCTTCATCCACTGCGTCCTACTGGTCCCCGGCGACCACACTGGTGCTGCGTAATTGTAAACCGACCGGCCTATTGCCTTGTATGTTGCCAGCAACGTTTCTTTGTCTTAGCCCCAAGTACTGCCGGCTAGCGACTTGAGGACTTTGTTGCGGCTCTGTACTTTGTTGACAATAGCGGTTGCGTGCGCAGAGAAGGAGAGCAGACCGTTGAAGGTTACTCCGAGTATTTTTGGGTTATTCACCGTCGGAATTGGTGTATAATTGACGTGTATTCCCAGCGGTAGTCTGACCTTCGTAAAGGTGGCGAACAAGGCCTCAGAGGATTTTGTAGGGGAGGGGGTTAGGCTCCTAGCAGTGAAGAAGTGAGAAATCTCGTTTGCTTTCGAGCACAAGTCATCAATTCCATTCCCAGATGCAAATATCGATCAATGGTCAGCATAGGAGACAATCGGGACTCCCTCTGATGGTTGAGGGAGCTTTGAAATATAGTAGTTAAACAGTAATGGGGAAAGGAAACCGCCCTGTGGAACCCCCTGTTTTATTTTTCTAGGTTTGCTCGATTTGTCTCTAAACATTA
Source organism: Rhagoletis pomonella (assembly GCF_013731165.1). Taxonomy (NCBI): domain Eukaryota; kingdom Metazoa; phylum Arthropoda; class Insecta; order Diptera; family Tephritidae; genus Rhagoletis; species Rhagoletis pomonella. Next base: position 206,522 of record NW_023458559.1, on the reverse strand, counting down.
CTGACGAGTGGCGACCACTTAATAATTCGCCGACCACCGTTTGAGCCTCTGTGAGAGAGCGGAGGCCTCTATGTCTTCTAGCAGCGAGGAGTGGCTGACAATGTCAAACGCCAGATCAGATCCAACGCTACTCGAGTACTTCTCTCACAGGGACAGTTGCGGTTTAAGCCGCATGTAATCTGCGTGTTTATGGCTTTAAGTGCTGTTGTTGTACTGTGCCTGATGCTTCGCTGGGGTCAGGCGGTTCGTGAAATAGGGGAGCAGGAAGTTCCTCTATTGTCTTCGTTACCGGGGAAAGGAGTGTTATCGGACGATAACACTCTCCTTTGTTGGCTGGTTTCCCCGGTTTTTGCAATGGGACCACTCTCCCCATCTTCCAGGCGTCTGGGATGATTATAGTGGCCATTGACAGATTGAGGTCCTCCGTTAGGTACGCTACTCCCGCCAGGACCCAAATTTTTCAGCATCAACATGCATATTCCGTCCAGCCCCATGCCTTTGGAGGCTTTGGCTTTCGCCTTCCCGATGGCTACCCGAACTTCACCGCTAGTGAAAGCAAGAGGGGCACAGGTTGTTGGCAGTTTGTGCAGCCTTCTGGTCACTCGACGCTTGGCTTTGTCCGCCGGAGGATGCAGTATGAATTGCAGGCTAAAATAGCTCGCTAAAAGAAATTTCGACCCTGTCGTCGTGCTTCGTCGGATTGGACAGTGACTTCACGGTTGACCAAAGCTTACTCACACCAGAGGCGAAGTTAACAGTCGGTTGGTTTATCGATCGAGATGACTATGGGCAGATGGACTGATGCCAAAGTCAGCATATGTCGCCATGATACGCTGTTTATCAGACCAGCGCTGACTATTGTTGCCTGGCGAGCTGCAGCAGTTGGCCATACTCCTGGTGGGTGCGTCGTCACTCATTGTGCAGAATGTCGAATCGTCAATCTGCTAAGCCAAGTCTGTTCCCCTGCGATCGTTTGACAGGCTTGAAAGCCAAAGATCGTGGTGCGCATTAAAGTCAGCTACTACCATACGGTTTTCACCTCTGAGGGGCGCACCTATATCAGGCTGATATCCTGCCGGGCAGCAGGTGACGTTAAATATTTCGACAGCAATGCCCTGACATTCTAGGGTGGTATCCCTGCGGTCGATGTCAGCTTCGATAAGACGATACTGCACGGTGTGGTGCGTGATGAAAGCTACACCACCACCATTATTTCGCTCGCGATCTCGACGGTGCACGTTGTATCCGGCGCAATTCAACAATGTCGAACTGCTGTGCAACTTCTTTTCTTGGATCGCACCTATCAAATAACAAGCCATCCCAGGAAGACGGTTATCTCCTCGATCTTGCTCTGAAGTTTGTTACAATCGAATTGAACGAGCTTCATGTGGTTCGCGAGACGTGTTGTTACGGACGAAAGAGACGGGCGCGAGGGCCGTAAGACCTCGCCCTCTCGCACTAAACAACGCACAGATGATGGAGGACGGACTGAGGGCCGCATGACCTCGCCCAACGCTCACACCGGTATACAAGCGAGCAGCGCAGACCAGCAAGGGGAGAAAAGAGCACCCAGACGTCGGCGCGGACCAGCAGCCCCCGATCTAGGGAAACCAGGGGCACGAGACGACCCACGTAGAAGGGGTCTCAGCGGCGCTGGAGTAGCACGCTACCTTCGATACCTGGCAAGAGGCATGAGTCCTGACTCTGCGCGGAGCCGAGCCGTGAGACCGGTACAGCAAGAAGCCCCAGCTGCCAAAACCACCGGCAACCAACGTGTGCCAACAGTAACAAAAAGGCAACCTGCAAAGCGTTGTAGAGGTCACCCGCCGGGGTCGCCTCTGAGAAACAGCGATCGGAAGAGGGGCCATAGACAAGACGAGCACGGAGTCGCTAACCAGAACCAGCAATCGAGCTACGCAGATGCAATGAGAGCAACAAGAATAGCGGTGCTACCCCAAGAGTACCCCGCCATGTCTGTCACTCCAGAGCAACTCACATCACTGCAAGACATCATTATGGATGAGGTTCTGAGGGGGTGGACCCGCCCACTTATTTTTACGGGCGTCTACTTCAGACCGGGCCTGCTATTGGTGGACTGCAGAGACGAGGCAACTGCCGAATGGCTGAGACAGACAGTACCGTCGCTCAATGGGTGGGAAGGGCCGGCGCTTTACACCAGGAGCGGAGATGACATACCACCAACCCATAATGTCACCATCTTCCTCCCATGGAGCATAGACAGGGGCCAGGACTATGCACTGGGTTTCCTGAGAGCTCAGAACGAGAGCCTCAACACATCACTCTGGAGAGTCATGGAGGAAAAAGTTGAGGACGGCTACCTACGGCTGAATGTGGCTGTCGATGAAGACTCCTTCTGTAGCATGAGACGGCAGAGTTTTAGGCTCAATTACAGGTACGGGAACGTCCTCGTCAAGCCATGGAAGCAGAGAATTCCTGGGGACGCTGCCCACACGACGCCAACAGGTGAGGCATTAACAGGCATGGCAATGGCCGTCGATGAGCAGTGCGTAGAAGGGCCTTCGACCTCCGCAGCTGCCTCATCGATAGCAATTGATAGAGACAAAATTGTCGACGAGCACCGCGTGGAAGGGCCTTTGACCTCCGCGGTTGCCACCGCGACGACGGAGACAACAGGACGGGCAGCTCAACAAAATATGCCGTCGACCAGGGAGCTGGAGGAGCTGGCAGAAGGCTTGAACCTTCAAAGCCCTGGCAGAGAACCGGAGGACCTAACGCTCTCAGAGATAGACGAGCCGATGGTCCAGAGTAAAAAATGAGGACAACACCACGCCTTAGGATTGCCCAGATTAACCTCCATCACGCGGTAGCTGCATCTGCAGTCATCACAAGGAAGTTCACTTCGGAGGATCTGGGCATAGTCTTAGTCCAAGAGCCGTGGGTGTATAAAGGTCAGGTGAAGGGCCTGACGGAGAAGTCTATCAAGGTAATCTGGGATTTATCATGTGATAACCCAAGAGCCTGTGTTATGTTAAAGAAGGAGACTAATTACTTCTGCATTTCAGAGTTTTTAACGAGAGATCTGGTGGCAATCCAACTAACGGTGAATCTCCACGGACAGGCAAGAGAAGTAGTTTTTGCTTCGGCTTACTTCGCAGGGGATGCCGCCATACCACCGGAGGAAGTCAGAGGACTAGTAGAGTACAGCGAGAAACTGCGCCTTCCATTGGTTATTGGATGTGATGCCAACGCACATAATGTACAGTGGGGCAGCATTGACACCAATAAAAGGGGTGAGCTTCTACTAGACTTTATATTAAGTAAGGACCTTAGTATTTGCAATGTAGGTTATAAGCCCACTTTTGTAACTAGGGTAAGAGAGGAAGTTCTGGACGTTACTCTTGGGAACACCTGGGCGGATAATTTGATATCGGACTGGAGGGTCTCCTCGGAGCCCTCAATGTCGGATCATAGGATTATACAGTTTTCCCTAGAGATCTCCATGAATAGAGCCACGCCCAGTAGGAATCCTAGGAGGACTGACTGGAACAGCTATCACAGACTATTACAGGCAAACCTAACCACCACAAACGTAGAGAACAGGGCTAAGCGATGGGTGGAATTGGAGGCGAAGGTCGGCAGCCTAAATGAGGCAATAACGGATGCCTATACATCAAGCTGCCGGCTGACTTCACCAAAAGGACAGAATAGAAACCCATGGTGGAACTCCAACCTCTCAGGCCACCGGAAAGAGGTCAGAAAACTCTATAACCGTGCGAAACGTACTGGGAATCGGGATGACTATTTGTCAGCCCTAACCACCTATAATAAATCGATTCGCGAAGCCAAGAGAAACAGTTTTAGATTGTTCTGTGAAGGCATCACCTCCACCCCGGAGGCTGCCAGATTGCACAGAGCACTAGCTAGAGGTACAGGTGAAAACCATATGGCGACAAAACTACCAGACGGCAGCTACACCAAAAGTGAGGAAGAGAGGGCCCTGGCCCTCCTGACAACACACTTCCCAGGAGCATTGACTCCGGTAGCAGAGGATAGTGATGAATACCATAAGCCGGCCTCGGAGGACTGGAAGACGGCAAATTGCCTGTTCACCTGGTCGACCGTACGATGGGCCATCGATTCGTTTGAGCCCGATAAGACCCCTGGGGTGGACGGCTTATGGCCGATTTTACTCCAGAAAGAACTGGACCTGCTTACCCCGATTTTAATCAAAATCATGCGGGAAAGCCTGGCACTAGCGTATCTCCCAAAGTCGTGGAGGAGAGCCTGTGTCAAATTCATTCCTAAGATAGGCAAGAAATACTCGCTGGCGAAATCTTTTCGCCCGATTAGTCTAACATCATTCCTTCTTAAGGCAATGGAGAAGATCATAGACAACCACATAAGGTCCACCACCCTGACGTCATTGCCGTTACATCATGGGCAACACGCCTATCGTGCAGGTAGATCGACGGATACAGCGCTGTTCCAGCTGTCAACTACCATACGGAATGCACTTGAGGGGGGGGAGGTAACACTCTGTGCGTTTTTAGACATTGAAGGAGCCTTTGATAACACCTCACACGAGGCAGTAGATCGAGCTCTAGAGTGAAGGAACGTAGACATCCCGATCCGAAGATGGATCAGTACAATGCTGCGAACAAAGCTGGCAGAGACCGTAGCTGACAATAAAATCATACAGTTGATGACGGTAAAAGGCTGCCCGCAGGGGGGCGTACTGTCTCCCCTGCTTTGGAGTATACTAGTAGACGAACTACTTGAGTTGCTATCCAACAACGGCATTTTGTGCCAAGGATATGCGGACGACATAGTAATTATAGCGAGGGGCAAATTTGAAAGCACCCTCTGCGACATTGTACAAAGAGAACTTATCCTAACTAAAAGATGGTGTGGCACGGTGGGCCTTAACATAAACCCCGCCAAAACAGCCGTTATTACTTTTACTAGGAGAAGAAACCTTCCAGGCATGCACCCTATAACATTAGGAGGCATAGAGATAGAAATATGTAATGAAGTAAAGTATCTAGGAGTCATCTTCGACAGCAAAATGCTATGGAATAGGCACATTGAGTACGCTGTAACAAAAGCCACACGAGCTTTAATGGTATGCAGGAGACTGACTGGCCGGCATATCGTGGGGGTGCAGCCCCTACATCCTACGATGGATGTACACAATGATTGTCAGGCCAATAGTTACATATGGAGCAGTGGCATGGTCCGAGCGGGCTGCCCTCAACACGGTAAGGGCGTCGCTTTCCAAGCTGCAGTGACTGGCGTGCACCTGTATAACAGGTGGCATGCGCACCTGTCCCACTGCAGCCCTGGAGGTAATCCTGAACCTGTCGCCACTGCACATAGTCATAGAACAAACCTAAATTTCATGAGGGAGGGCACTGGAAAAGGCAAGGTGGTCTCGAGCAGACTCGGAGAGGAAATCAAAAGCAAGATTCCTATCTCCCAGCTCAATAGAGACGACACGGTTAGGCTAAGAACCTTCGAGAAAAAGTTTAGAACCGAACTAGGAAGCAAGGCAACCTGGAACGAGACAATGTTGGATAACACCTTTCGGCCCCATACCCAAAGGTGGTTCACAGATGGCTCCAAAACCAACGAAGGGATAGGGACAGGAATACATGGCCCCCAAGCCAATATCTCCATTCCCCTGGGGAACTATCCCAGTATCTTTCAAGCGGAGGTTTTTGCCATCGACATTTGTGCGGAGGTAATTCTGCAGAGACAACCGAGAAAACAACACATTGTCATATGCAGCGACAGTCAGGCTGCACTGAGAGCCGTATCGTCGTGTGAAATTAATTCACGGTTGGTAAGGGAATGTGTAAAGAGACTAAACGCCCTGGGGGAACTCCACACAGTACAGCTGATGTGGGTCCCGGGCCATACAGGCGTACAGGGCAACGAGGAGGCTGACAAACTCGCTAGGGAAGCAGCAGCCACTCGACCCATAGGACCAGAACCCTTCCTTGCAGTTGGTCCTCACACTATCAGGGAAAAGTTAAGAGTAGAGGAACGAAACCTGATCAGAACACATTGGAAGAATACGCCTGGACTAAGGCAGGCGAAAGAACTTCTAGGAAGCTATAATCCCAGAAGATTCAGAGAACTAATTACACTCAACAAGACTAATTTAAGATTTATTACAGGACTGCTAACTGGTCACTGCAGGCTGCGGGCCCATATGCATACCTTAGGGATTAGCGCAGACGATTCCTGCCGCTATTGCGACAGGGTCCCAGAAACCCCGCGGCACATCCTCTTAGAATGTGACGCGGTGTCGAGAAGAAGGCAAACACACTTGGGGAAGCTGTGGCCCGAGGCTTCAGACATTCACTCTCTACAGCCCTCGATACAATAGAACTAAGGTCGTAGTGCACATCCTCTAACAAATATATCTATCTAAAGGAGGTGAGGACCTTGTTGCGGCTCTATACTTTGTTGACTCCGAGTATTTTGGGGCTATTCACCGTCGGAATTAGTGTATCATCGACGTGAGTTCCCAGCGGTAGCCTGACCTCCTAACCCCGTTTAGGTCGGTGAAGTATCTCAGAAGTTGCCGACTGCGTTATCAACTGCATTGGCTACTGATACTAATACATCTTCAACATCTACTGCTGCTGTTAGGCGCCTGTCACATCACCAATACGGTAAGGCGCCTGTCACATCAGCAATACGGTAAGGCGCCTGTCACACCATCAATACGGATCGCTATCCATCAATGCTACACAGCACGATCCAGGCTCAAAGCGAATTTTTTCGATGCGGAGTTCTCGACCTGAATCAGTACGATGTATTTCGGAAGGACAGAGATCCCATCAAAACCGGATATAGCTGAGGTGGCGGTGTGTTGATTGCACACTATTCTCCAAGCTTCGTTTCTATCTCTTCAAAGCACTAGCTTCGATCAACTTTGTGTTTGTGTTAGCGGTTCCCTTGGATGGCTATATATTTGCGCCTCTTATATACCTCCACTCAGAGTTACTGGCTAATACATATGTACATGTCGCATGTTGACAATGTGTTAGCTCTTCATCGTAATATTGGGGATAACCAATTTTGTGTGGTTGATGATTTCAACTTAAGCAATGTAAGGTAGTCGTTTTTTGATAATAATTTATTCTTGACTCGGTCAAATGTACAAAGTTCCGTTGAGTCAAATGTTATTGATAATTTGGTATGTATTGGCCTAATTCAAATAAACGGCCTCGGCCTTATAGATTTAGGCCACTATTGCGAGTGTCGGCAGGCAGTAGAATAGAAATTTGTCGATCGAGTCGATCATCTTTTATTTTGCTATTGTGCAACTTGATCGATAAAAATTCGTACTATTGTGAATGGTTGACTGAATTGTAGACAGCTGTTTGTTTGTTTACATTTGTTTCTTTAGTGTTTCATTTACATCATTTTTAAAATAATTGCTTGCTTTTATTATAAAATTTAAAAAATTGATACAGTTGAAATATGGTTTAGTGATGAGGAAGATGATGTGGAAGCTAATAGATTAGTAGAGTTGGCTAAAGCAAGGAGGGAATTACGAAATTCGTCGGACCCCTTGGAATTGGAAGATGAAGTGTATGTACATATGTGAATTTTATGAATAGGAGTTACGTTCCAGATACTTCACGGTTTGTAGGTTTTACAGGATTTGCAGGAAAAGCTGTTTTCCTCATTAATGAACTTTATGGAAGTTTAAGAAATACGGTACGGTTTAGCTATTTGTACAATGATGTTGGGTATTTGTGTCCAAACTTTAACATATAAGTGTAGTGAAAGAACTAAACTTTAATTTGAAATAAAGATTTAAAATTTCCGAGGACTAGTTGATTAATAATTTATGCAATTTTTTTGAAACTGTGATGTTGGTTCTGCGCAAAAATACTGTGGATGACGCAGCCGGAGTTATATGCACAGGATATATTGCATATCTTTCACAATAGAAGCGGAGCTACCGCCCCTACTCTTTCCGAAAATTCCTTTGCCTATGTCCTCATTCTCCTGCATCAGCTCGACCAACCGCGCAAGTTGCCTTTTGTTGCTTACAATTTTTGATCTGTAATTCAGACAAATACAGTGACGAGCAAAACTGTAACATGATGGTGTAACACTTTTTATTTCAGCCACCGCTATCGTTCCAAGATCTAACGACTTTCATACTTTTGTTGTATATTCTTATTGGTACACCCCTACTCCCTCTCTCATAACTATTTGAAGTCAATCCAACAACTATAAAAAAACCTGGAGACAAAAATGTAAGTTAAGGCAAATGTTACAGTTTTGCATTTTACAGTTATCTTTTACTAAGTGGAAGTCAGATGACTTCTTTTTGTATTGTAATTTATTCAAGAAGTGATCACCAATAAATAATATGGTTAATCAGAAAACATAAATGTAAATAATTGATTTACTGCGGAAAGGCGGGAGCGCAGGGGAAGTGGCAAAAAATTGTGAGTTGGCCACATGAAAATGTTAAGACTGAGACAAAAATATAGCCTAAAGTGTTACTAAGGACAAAGGAAGTCTGTGAAAAAATATTACGGTCCGATTTCTTGTGAACTTAATAGCAAGTAGCGCTGCAGCCACTACTACAGAAGCGCTTAAGGTATTAAAATTGAATGCAAATCAGTAGACGGCGGGGCGAAGAATTGCCAAATTGAGCGCAAAGACAGCATAAAAGATGAAAAAAACTATTTTGATCAAAATACATGTGCGAGAGTGGTAGCATTTTGCCGGACGCACGATAACCGGACCGTTGCCAATTGGGATATGTTAGGCCTTACAGAATGCAATAAAAAAACACATTTTTAAGATTTAATTGAAGGTTAGTTGGTCTGACAAGACTCTAAGGCAAACTGTGAATCACAGTGGTCGGTCAATAATAGTTTGGGGTTGTATTTCAAAAATGTTGTTGACCCGTTTGTACGCATTATGCGTAAGGAACAGTATCTGTTCATATTTTAACAAAATTTGCAAGATGTAGTCGAAAAAATTAGAGTTTCTGCTGAAAAATCAACCAAAACACAGTGCACATGTTCGCAAAGACTAGAACAAAAGCAAAAATTTGCTAATTTGAAATGAACTCCACAATCCGAGGACATGAATCTCATCGAGAATTTGCGAAATCACCTAAAGGCGCAGCTTACTAAGTATCGCAGTCCGTCCAATGGAGTACATGAGCTGTGAAAGCAAACCAAGGATATGTGGGAAGCTATACCTCCAGAATTTTTACAGAGATACACATTATTTAGGTATGCCAAATTGCACCCGGGAACTAAAAAAAGCAAAAGAATACTGAACATTGCGTTAATAATTCTTTTTTTTTTTCGTGAAAATTGTCAAAAAGTTATTAAAAATATATGAATGCAAAACTGTAACATTTGCCTTAATTTACATTTTTGTCGGCTGGTTTTGTTATTGTTGTTGAATTGACTTCAAATCGTTATGACAGAGGAAGCAAAGATGTACCAATAAGAATATACAACAACAGTATGAATGTCGTTAGAACTTGGATAGTTAGCGGCGGCTGAAATAAAAAGTGTTACTCCATGTTACAGTTTTGCTCGTCACTGTGCATAGGTATGTAAGTTAACACATCCGCCGTCACTCAACATGTTGCATTCCCACAGTCCAGCAATACACCTGCGTGCGCACGTCACGCTACGCCGCGGCCACAGATCCTGATATAAAAATCCACCTAACCTTTAACTATCATCGGTGATATTAAATAATGTTACCTTATATAACGACAGGTAATAAGTCCCACATGGTTTCTAAAATCACAAATTAGTTTTTGTGCAAATTGCAGGTAGAGGGTATTAATGAATTCCAGCCCTCGATATTTCACATTTTTATATTTGTAAGTTATTGGAAGCAGGGATGCCAACTTGGCTCAAACCGTGCCATTTGTCCCTATTTTACTTCAAATGGCACTTAATTTTTCAATTTGGGACAAAGTGCCGAAATGGCACTTTTGTAAAAAAAAAATAACATTTCAATACATTTTTGTGAAATCCTTTGCGTGCACTTCTTTTTCTCAACAAAAATTTTCTAATTTATAAAGGCTATTCAACTGGTTGATCTTATTTTATCATTGCACTTTTCTTTGCAAAATGTAGCTTTATTTTATTGCTAAATGTGAATGATTAAGGAATGACACCTTTTTTGGCACTTTTATTTTTATATTTGGCACATTGTGGCACTTTTTTATACTCAATATGGCACCTCATAACTAAGGATAGTTGGCAGCCCTGATTGGATGATTTCTGCTGTGTTTTGGCAACAACTTGCCTGCAGTAAAAAAGCATATAATTTGTGTTTCGAAAGTGTGTGAAAACCAATCAATTAACTTAAATGATCTCGGTTCCGATATTAAATAATCAATAATTGTTTATACCCGCATTTTGACACATTGTCTCATTGAATGTGCCATCTAATAAATAGTGTCGTCGTTCTTCTTAGCTGCTTTTAAATGATGTCGTCACAAATTGCTGGCGGAGACATGAATAGTGTAGAAAATTCTTTTTCTATAATTGTTTCCTTATAGAAAGGTTGGTTTCTTTACCACCTTAGACATTCCGAATTCGTTCAAAATATGCTAATTTAAAACACAGAATTCTTTCAGTGTTCCTCCGGGGTTTTTGGACATAGACTGTTTCTTCAATTTAATAGTGTTCTGGATCATATCTACACTCTTTTTTCAAGTATTTCTCGTATTCCAGCTGTGCTTTGCGTTTAGTTTTTCGCATCGCGTTTTTACATATTCGTTATTTAAATTTTTTTAATAAAATCAATTGGTGGTAGTTCTTCATTGTGTGTGGATTAATATCACCACACTGAGGATTTGACAATAACCTTTGACATCTATTAAAAAAACAACACTTGCGGGGCAATGTTTATTGTAAGAACAACATTTTTTCTATGAATCGACATACTTTAAGCATTGTTGACGCTATTTCCATTTGAATGATCTGGGTTAACTTACTCTAACAGAACCCTCGCTAGGGCAGGCACCTTGCCGTTGGTGCGGGGGCTTAGCTGAATCGCCGACCAGCCCCTTTCTGGTCTGGGGCATCGTTGACGCGCTCGTCGCTTCTGCGCTGCCTTTTCTCCAGACTTGGACTGCCGGCGAACGGTGACCAAGAACTGCCAAAAACAACAACAGCAAAAAACAGCAAAGCAAGCGCAAAAACAGCGACAGCGACAGCTACAACGTCAGCTACAGCCACAGCTGCAACTAGTGCTGCAACAGCAGCAACAGCGTTAACAGCAACAGCAACTGCTGCGGACACAGCAGCAACAGCGCAAAGAACAGCAACGGCCACGCACGGCAGTAACATGCTGGGCGGGGGTAAAGGCACCAGGCGCAGGGGTAGCTTCCTTGAGAGCCTAATCGAAGAAGAGGCTGCCCTCTTCAATGAACACGCCAGGGAAGAAGAGAAGCCAAGCACCAGCAGGGGCGGCGTGGATCAGGCGCAGCGCCTTTCGGAAGGCCTCAAGGGAGCAGATGCATCACTCCCAAAAAACAGGCATCGCTCTGCTAGCAGGCAGCGGATTGAAGGTCGGCGTCGCTCCAGGAGTCGTGACCGCTCCGAGAGTCGTTGCCGGTCCAGGGGCCGGCGTCGCTCGGAGAGCAGGCATCGCTCTAGCAGCAGGCACCGTTCCGGAAGTAGGCACCGTAGGTCTCCCAGTCGGACCTCCACAGCGTCACAAGGTTCAAGGTGGCATGTACAGGAGAGGAAGAAACGCAGTCGCAGGTGCAGACCTCCTCCACTACCCCCCTCCGGTTAACCGGGAGCCCTTGACGACCACCATCGAGCTGGCCTTGGTGGGTCGGGGGTCAAGTGGTATCTTCGCTACCTTCGGCAGGGGAAATCTGCTGATGAAGCCCGCACTATGGCGGAAGTACGGCAGGAGGTGGAGCGCGAGGAACGTGAGCGCGAAGAGCGCAAGCGCAGAGGCAATAGGGCTGCTACCGCTGTTAGGCAGCATGGCAGCAACTCAGGTGAACTACCCGCGCCTGCTGATAAGCAGAGAGGCGGGCAACAGCAACAGAGACCCGCGCCTGCTGAAAAGCAGAGAGGCGGGCAACAGCAGCAGAGACCCGCGCCCGCCTATTGGCGGTGAGGCGGGGAACCCAAAGGTAGCCCATCAGCAACTTCCACAGGTCCAGCAAAGCCAACCAGCTTACAGGTTACACCACCGGAGCCTCCGTCCCCCAAGCGACAGCGGGCGCCTACACCCCCTCAGACAGAGTATAGGGGCCTGGAAAGGTCTGCGGGCCAAGGTCAGCCCCAGGAAGGAACCACTCAGCAGCCCAGCTACTCTGATGCTCTCAAAGGCATCCGGGTGGCTGTGCTGCCCTCTGACTACCCTGCAGCTGCTCTATGCCCTGAGGACCTAACCAGACTCCAGGATGTGATTATGGACGAGGTCCTAAAAGGGTGGAGGCACCGTCTGGTGTTCTGTGGGGTGTTCTTCAGATCAGGCATGCTCCTTGTGGACTGCAAGGATGAGCGGACTGCAGCCTGGCTGGCAGAAAAGGCACCGGCTATTGAAGGGTGGAAGGGACCCGAGCTATGCACGAAAAGGGGGGAGGACATCCCGCCGGTGCACACGATCTCGGTGTTCTTCCCTAGATGCGCCGAGAAATCGGCCGAGTACGTGCTGGCGCTTATTCAGGCCCAGAACAAGGGTGTCCACACGGCTGCGTGGAAGGTGGTGTCGTGCCACGCTGAGGACAACGGGCTCAGGCTCAACCTGGGCATCGACGAGGCGTCGTACGTCAGCATAAAGAGGGCCGGATTCGACATAAATTTCCGGTACAGCTACGTCTCGGTGAGGCCGCGGCGGCAAAAGACGACAGGCAGCAAGGAGTCAGAGTCGCAAGACATGTGTGTTGACGCGGCAACTGACTCCACTGCGGCCCCAGCGACAAAGTCGACCACGGCCCCACCAGCCAACCCGCTGTCAGAACAGGCACTGGCACCAGTCAACCAGACAACAGAACCGGCACAGGTACCAGCTCCGGTGAGTTCCGGGCCAAAAGCCCTCGACTACGCGCGCACCACACAGCAGCTCCTAGCTGACATTGGCAGGCTCGAACTCGATAGAGGAAGCGAGGGCGACGCGTGGCTCTCAGATATCGACGACGAGCCCCAATTATGAAGACACCAGCAGTAGAGGTAGCCCAGGTCAATCTGTCATTGCGAGCAGGTTTGCCACGGAAGACCTGGGCATACTGCTGATACAGGAACCGTGGACCTACAGAGGCCAGGTGAGGGGCCTTAACCACAATAACAATAAGGTAATTTGGGACCTTTCCTGCGAGAGGCCCAGAGCGTGTGTAGTGCTGAAAAATGATATTAATTATTTCTGCATTACAGAGTTTCTTACACAGGACCTGGTAGCAGTCCAGACTACCTTGAAGGTTGATGGCAGGGAGTTGGAGGTGGTCTTGGCTGCAGCCTACTTTGGGGGGGGACAACGCCAACGTGCCGCCCCTTGAGGCTCTTCTAGGCTGCGATGCAAATGCCCACAATATGGAGTGGGGCAGCTCGGACACTAACCGTAGGGGTGAGTGCATTTTAGAATATATCATAAGTGCAGACCTGAGCATTCACAATGTCGGCAATGAACCAACGTTCATTACTAGGGTCAGAGAGGAAGTTCTTGACATCACGATCAGCAACGGACTGGCCAGTCCTCTGATCGGCCAGTGGAAAGTCTCACCAGAGCCTTCACTCTCGGATCACAGGATTGTCCGGTTTGCACTGGGAGCTGCTTGTCAGACAGGTTACCATAAGGGAAACCCCAGGAAAACAAACTGGGCCAAATATGAAGAGGTACTTAGACTGAACCTACCAAGAATAGGGGTACAGGGAAGAAAGGTAGATTGTATGGCGTTAGAGGACAGGGTTAATAGGCTGGACGGCACAATCTTAGATGCCTTTACGTCCAGCTGTCCCATGTCAAAGCCTAAGGCCAAGGCTCAGCCTCCCTGGTGGTCACGGGAACTCTCGGTTCTTAAGAAAGAGGTTCGCAGACTGTTTAACAGGGCAAAGCGCACCGGGAACTGTGAGGAATACTCAGTGAGTCTGACAAAGTACAATAAGGAGATCAAAAAGGCCAAGCGTAGCAGCTTCAGGACCTTTTGTGAAAACATTGCATCCACTCCTGCAGCTGCTAGGCTTCATAAAGCTTTGGCAAGGGACAACACAGGCACGAGATTGGCAATAAGTCTACCTAATGGGACCTTTTCAGGTACGAAACAGGAAAGGGCACTCGCCCTGTTGTCGGCCCACTTTCCGGATGCTATGTTCCGTGCGTACAGGCCATCCCCACCGGACCGGAAGCTGGCTAAGAGCCTTATAAACCGGCAAACAGTGCGGTGGGCTTTGGACGCCTTCAAACGGTACAAGTCCCCTGGGGTGGATGGTGGTGCGCAGACGTAGGCTTAAATATCAATCCCTCCAAGACAGCTATAGTCCCCTTCACCAAGAAACTAAATCTTCTGGGGATGAGGAATCTGACCCTGGACTGAGTCGCAATCAATGTCGCCACAGAGGTTAAGTATCTGGGGCTTACCCTGGACTCCAAGCTTCTGTGGAAGACCCATGTTGTTGCGGTCACCTCCAAGGCCACGAGAGCGATTATGGTGTGCAAACGTCTGGCGGGCAAATCCTGGGGGTGCACTCCGAGGATCCTCAGATGGTTGTACACCATGATAGTGAGACCTATAGTAACGTACGGTGCGGTGGCTTGGCATTCCAGGACTACTTTAGTAACGGTGAGGCAGACCCTCTCTAAGCTTCAACGTCTGGCATGTGTGTGCATTACGGGAGCAATGCGCACATGCCCGACGGCAGCGCTGGAGGTAATGCTGGAACTCGAGCCACTGCACCTCTTAGTTGAACAGGTTGCAAAGCGAACCCTCCTTAACTTTGCTAGGGAGGGCTTCGGCAAAGGCAAGGTGTTATCATCTAGGAACAGGGACAAGCTAGGTACCGAGCTCCCCCTGGCTCTTTTCCCCAGGGACGATATCAACAGACAGGTTATCTTCAAAAGGAATTTCAGGACTTACACTTACAGCAAGGTGACCTGGTGTGCCTCTATTATGGAAAGGCACATACAGGCGAGCACAATACAGTGGTACACTGACGGCTCCAAAACACCTGCGGGGATTGGAGCAGGCTTGTACGGCCCCAGGCTGAAGCTTTCGGTGCCCCTGGGAACCTTCCCAAGCATCTTTCAAGCGGAGGTCTGTGCCATCAGTTTGTGCGCTGAGATCAACATGAGTAGGAATTATAGGAATGAAAGGATACTTATACTAAGTGATAGTCAGGTGGCACTTATGGCTCTCTCATCATTCGAGATCAAGTCCTCCTTGGTTTTGGAATGTGTCGAGAGGCTTAATGCTCTGGCGGAGGTCAATGATATCCAACTAATGCGGGTACCAGGGCACATGGGGGTGGCAGGAAATGAGGAGGCTGAGCACCTGGCCAGATTAGCTGCTTCCTCGGCCCCGATAGGACCTGAGCCCTTTCTCGCAGTGCGACCAAGTACCATAAAGGATATGCTCAGAAGGGACATTTGCAAACTGAGGGAACTGCATTGGCGCGACACCATGGGTCAACGTCAGGCGAAAAGCTTATTAGGAGGTTACAATCTGACAAGATACAGGCTACTCATTAATTTTCCAAAGGACAAACTGAGGGTAATTACAGGAGGTTTGACTGGCCACTGTAGGCTAAGAGGGCACATGTATAAACTAGGTATCTGGTCCAGCGACCTGTACCGCTTCTGCGATGCCGCCAGGGAAACTCCCCTACATCTTCTTGTAGAGTGTGAGGCCGTGGCGCGCAGGAGGCTTAGGAGCATAGGGTACGTCTGGCCAAGAGAGGAGCACATACACTCACTGTCCCCGGGGTCTATTATGAAGTTTTTAGACACTCTGGGGCTGGTTGAGGAGTTGTTGTGAGCTAGGGGCACAATAGACCCAGCGGTCGCAGTGCCTTACCCAACCAACTATCTATCTATCTATCTACTCTAACAGAAGATATTTCCCCGGTTTGAGCAGTGGGCCACTTTTGTTATCTTCCAGATGTCTGGAATGACGAGGGTGGCCATTGACAGGTTGAGAACCTTGGCTAAATAGTCTACTCCCGCAGGACCTAAAATTTTCAGCATCAACATGCATATTCCGTCAGGTCCCATGGCTTTGGAGCCGCAAGATGCTGTTGGCAGTTTGTACAGCCTTCTGGTCACACGACGCTAGCTTTTTCCACCGGTGGATTAAGTATAAAATACCGGCTAAAATAGCTCGCGCATCGCTCCGCACGGTCGCCGAATGATATTGTTAACTCTGTCGTCGCGCTTTGTTGGATTGGACAGTGACCGCATGGTTGACCTAAGCTTACTCACACCAGAGTTGCAAGTCTTCAGATGCTCTTCCCACCTTTATTCACAAACTGCCGAATCTCCGTGTTGAGATCCCTGATAAGAGGATTTCCGCGATCGGCCTGAGTTTGGCCGGGGGTCCGTTATGCAACCTGCTGGTAGGAAGCGAGCTGCAGCAGCACTGACAACCCTGCGGAATTTACGTTCACTGTTTGACTCTTATATTTCCAAACTCTCTCAACCACCAGAGGGAATCTCGATTGTCTCTTACGCTGACGATTATTCGATAATGGCGTCTGGGGATGGAATTGATGACTTGTGGCGGAAAGTAAATGGGTATCTCTCCGAGCTTTCTCGCTTCTTTACTGCTAGGAGTCCAACATTCTCCCTACAAAATCCTCTGCCACCCTATTTACCACCTGTTCGAAGGTCAGACTACCGCTGGGTATTTACGTTGATGAAACACCAATACCGACGGTGAATAACCCAAAAATAGTCGGAGTAACCTTCGCCAGTCTGATCTCGTTCTCTGCGCACACAACCGGCAGTACCTGGGGCAAAGACAAAGAAACGTTGCTGGCAACATACAAGGCAATTGGCCCGCTGGTTCTATATTACGCAATACCAGTGTGATCGGCGGAGACCAGTAGGATGAAGCTACAGACAGCACAAAACACTACACACTACGGACAGAGACCGGATGCCTTATGCGGAAATGCTCCCCATAAACGAGCCCAACACAATGCTCTGCAAGCACTTCTTAGTAGGGAGCTACAGACGTGGACACCCGAACAGACGCCTGCTTGCAGAAAAGCAGCAGCAGCGAACTGACGTACAAAGTCCAGAAGTTCATAAAGCAACCTCTAGATCCATCAGCATATCCACTGGCTCTGAGCGGCATTCACAAGGAGTCAGTCTCAAATTACGTAGACTCCAGACCTGTGAATGCCGTTCTTGTCACACAGCCACCTGACAGACGAGACGGAGCTTCGTCTGCCTCGGGAGACGCGGACAATAATAGCCCAACTTCGCTCTGGCTACTACAGCAGGATGAGTTCATACTTGAGCGGATTAGATGCAGATGTCTCAAATTAGTGTCCGGGATGCGGAGAGACACCCCACGACTCGAAATATCTCTTCGTATGCCCGTAAAACCCTACGCAACTGACGCCTCTGTCCCGGAGGGCAGACCCTATAAAGGCTTCCGCTTCTTGGGTCTTCCGTAAGTTGAGCTTGACGACAACGACTGAGATACTAACCGACCTGGGTAGGGTTGTTGTAGCCCTATGGACGAGCAACGTCTGAGATATTTAAGAAACCTAAATGGGGTTAGATTGCCGAAAAAACAGCCCTTAGTCGGGTAAAACCAGAGTCATTCCTGTAGAACCGGCTGTTGTGGGAATCAACGCATCAGGAGTGCTGCCTCCAAAACGACCACAGCAAACAAGCATTTTTAAATCATAGCCACGCTCTACATTTTGAAAAAAACAGTCCTCCACATCTCTATTTGGTTTCCTAATTTTGACATGCGTGCAGCCAATTGCTACTATAATGTCGGGAAATGTTGTACACACATAAAACCTGCAGAAAGTCAAATTAATATGTGACTACTATTGTATATACATACATATCGGTGGTCCTGAAACGGCACAACTAAAAGTTTCCTGGTTTTGACTTATATAGAGCTTTAGGTTTATAAAAACCCATATTTTTCTGTGGGAAATCGACATATGCTTAGTTGTTACCAATCGAACAGGGGCGCAGTTTTGCCGTTTGTTACAAAACCGAAGTAGGCAACCATCACTACTGAACAATGGCACATGTCGCACATTTATCGTGAATATTGGCGTAACTCAAAAACAGTGGATAGGTTAGTGATGGTTTTCCGTGAAGTAACAATATATTTCGTATTGTGCCTTTGTTCATCAGTACCAGTGGAGTTATTTTCATTTAGATACTTAGGAGTGCAATGGAGTATAGTCGTTGCGCTGGGTATGCAGTACAGTTAAAGGACTACGTTTGAGGGCATGCACCTGGAATGTCCGGACCCCTAATGGGGAAGGTGCCTCTGCCGGGCTGGTTGATGTCCTCGTAAGGACAAAAGATGACATCACCGCCATCCAAGAAATGCGTTGGACGGGACAAGGCAAGCAATGTCTGAGGCCTTGCCATATCTATTATAGCTGCCATGTAAAGGAGCGCAAATTCGGAGTTGGATGTGTGGTGGGAGAGAGACTCCGTCGCCAAGTACTGTCGTTCACCCCGGTGGACGAACGTCTAGCCAAAATCTGAATCAAAGCGAGATTCTTCAACATCTCGCTCATCTGCGCCCATGCCCCGACGGAAGAGAAGGATCAGGCATCCAAGGATCTCTTCTATGAGCGCTTGGAGCGCACATACGAGCGCTGCCCCCGTCATGATATCAAAATCGTGCTTGGCGACTTCAATGCCAGGGTGGGCAAGGAAGGGATCTTTGGAACCACCGTCGGAAAATTCAGCCTCCACGACGAAACGTCCGACAACGGATTGAGGCTGATCGACTTCGGCGGGGCCCGCAACATGGTAGTATGCAGTACTAGGTTCATGCATAAAAAGATTCATCAAGCTACATGGTTGTCTCCGGATCGAAAAACGGGAAACCAAATCGATCATGTTGTGATAGACGGAAGGCACGCTTCCAGTGTTTTAGACGTACGCACACTCCGAGGCCCAAACATCGACTCGGACCACTATCTTGTTGCAGCCAAGATACGCACCCGCCTCTGTGCAGCAAAAAATGTGCGCCCAAATATGCAAGGAAAGCTGAACGTCGAAAAGCTGCAATCACAACAGACAGCCAGTGCTTTCGCTACTCGACTATCACACCTGCTCTCAGAGAGCACTCTTCAAAAAACCGACATATGCGAGCAGTGGAACCACATTTTCCGCTCATTAAGTACCGCCGCTGAAGAAGTACTCGGATTTCAGCGAGCCCGAAAGAACAACTTGTACGATGAGGAGTGACAGGAAGCTGCAGAGAAAAAAGATGCCGGCTACAAGGCCACGCTGCGATCGGGCGCAACGCGCGCTAT
Organism: Rhagoletis pomonella; assembly: GCF_013731165.1. Lineage (NCBI taxonomy): Eukaryota > Metazoa > Arthropoda > Insecta > Diptera > Tephritidae > Rhagoletis > Rhagoletis pomonella. The sequence goes on along the minus strand of NW_023458559.1, from coordinate 187,044 downwards.
GTGGGACCGCTTTAGGGGTCTGAAGAGGGAAGCGAGACGTATTTGCTGCAATAAGAAGAGAGAAGCCGAAATACGTGAGTGCGAAGAGCTTGAAATGCTGGCCGACAGGAGGAATGCCCGAAAATTTTACCAAAGAGTTAGGTGACTTACGGAACGTTTCAAGACCATGGCGTACTCCTGTAAGAACAACAATGGCGGCCTAGTAACCGATGTTCAGAGCGTACTTAAATTATGGAGGGAACACTTCTCCGCCCTACTGAATGGTAGCAGCACGGAAAGTTGTAGAGAAGAACCCGAGCCCGTAGTCGATGATGACGGAGTCGACGTTCCACCGGCTGATTATGGCGAGGTACGAATAGCAATAACGCGGCTGAAAAACAACAAAGCTGCTGGAGCTGACAGCCTGCCAGCTGAGCTATTCAAGTACGGTGGCGAGGAGTTGATAAGGTGCATCCATCAACTATTGGTCAGAATATGGTCAGATGAACGCATGCCCGACGATTGGAATTTAAGTGTGCTCTGCCCAATCCACAAGAAAGGTGACCCCGCCATTTGCGCCAACTACCGCGGGATCAGCCTTCTAAGCATAGGTTACAAGGTCTTATCGAGCGTATTGTGTGGAAGACTGAAGCCCACCGTCAATGAACTGATTGGGCCTTATCAGTGTGGCTTTAGGCCTGCCAAATCTACCATAGATCAGGTATTCACAATACGCCAAATCTTGGAAAAGACCCGCGAGAAATGGATCGACAGTCACCACCTATTTGTCGACTTTAAAGCCGCTTTTGACAGCACTAAAAGGAGTTGCCTATACGCTGCTATGTCTGAATTTGGCATCCCCTCAAAACTCATACGGCTGTGTAAAATGACGTTGAGCAATACCACCAGCTCCGTCAGAATTGGAAAAGACCTCTCCGAGCCGTTCGCCACAAAACGGGGTTTCAGACAGGGCGACTCCCTTTCATGTGACTTCTTTAATCTGATGTTGGAGAAGATAATAAGAGCTGCAGAACTGAACCGCTCAGGAACAATTTACTACAAGAGCGTGTAATTGCTGACTTATGCCGATGACATCGATATAATCGGTATCAAAATACGCGTAGTCTGTTCTGCCTTTTCCAAGTTGGATAAGGAAGCAAAGCGAATGGGCCTGGTGGTAAACGAGGACAAGACAAAGTATCTCTTGTCATCAATCAAACAGTCAGCACATTCGCGCCTTGGCACCCACGTCACTGTTGACAGTTACAATTTCGAGAAAGTAGAGAATTCCGTTTTTTGGGAACCAGCATTAACACCGATAATAATGTCAGCATGGAAATCCAACGCAGAATCACTCTTGCCAACAAGTGCTACTTTGGACTGAGTAGGCAATTCAGGAGTAAAGTCCTCTCTCGACGTACGAAAACCATGCTCTATAAGTCACTCATCGTGCACGTGCTGGTATTTGGCGCAGAAGCATGGACAATGACAACATCCGATGTGGCGGCTCTTAAAGTATTCGAGAGAAAGATTTTGCGGAAGATTTAAGGGCCTTTGCGCGTTGGCCTCGGCGTGTACCGCAGACGATGGAACGATGAGCTGTATGAGCTTTACATTGTCATGGACATAATGCAGCGAATTAAAATACAACGGCTCCGCTGGCTTGGCCATGTCGTTCGAATGGACACCGACTTTCCAGCTCTGAAAGTATTCATCTCGGAACTCGCTGGTGGTAGCAGAGGAATAGGGAGGCCCCCACTGCGATGGAAAGATCAGGTGGAGAAGGACTTGGCTTGACTTGGGAACGCCATTGGCGTCAGTTGGCACAGAAGAGAAACGACTGGCGTTCTTTGCTGGACTCGCCAAAATCGCTTAGGCGGTTACAGCGCCAAATAAGAAGAAGAAGACTTAGGAGTTCTTACTTATTTCGCATTTTTTCAGTCGAACCCTAACTTATTCTTTAGAAGTCATAATTTTAAAGCTTGAAAATTTTCCCTCCAGAATAACTGCAAATAATCCGTAATAATAACCTTCCAAGACATATTATTGCTAAACTACGAAACACAAAATCTTTAATTGGCTTTACTGAAAAACATGAAATTTTGAGTTGTGTCGTTATTGCAGAGGACCATCGCTATGTATGTAAACTGTGGCAACATACCTTTGCTGAATGGCGCTGAACTCTCCGCTTGTACCAGGAAATTTCACATATCTATTCATTAATCTTCTCGCCACGATATCCGTCACCTCGTGCATTATGCGTGATATCATGGTTTTGCATAAAGGACGAATGAAATCTTGCCTAGTATCCCGCAGAAATTACCCAGTTGCATAAAAATGAAGGCCAGCTAACACCCTTAATTTTTTTGGAATAAATGTATTCTCAACACCACTCTTCTTAAATGGATCAAATGAATCTCGCAACCGCCGACGATGAACACAAAGCATATTTCGGTTATCGTACATTATAGCATAAAAGATCACACGTATCTCACTCATTTTATGATATTTATGTTAAATTATTAATTATGTTAATTGTCTCTAATCCTTTTTATTTTGTTTATTTGTTTATTATTTGCTGATTTACACAATTTTGTGTAATTGTGCTGGATTCAGATATGCACGCGTATTAGTTATCGCAAGTGTTAATACATGTACATGCATAAAGGGTAAGTTTGCGTTAATATGAGTTGTCAAGTTAATCTCCGCTTTTTTTGTTTTGATATTCCTTTTTCTGCTAAAGTTTTGCGATCATCGTTTTTGCAACGTCTCGTCTCGCTATCGCTTTACTTGCCGTGAATTAAATCGCCTTTTGTACATTATTAATATTAAATACATTGAGTTAAATAATTAAACGTTCGTTTGATTAGATGGGTTTAGCACCGCAACCTATGGAACATTCGCTGAAAAGAATCTGCGGCAACATTCTGGTCCTTTATCGTCGGACTGCTCATCTCGCTCGCAAAGTGCATAAGTACATGTACAACCTCATATTTATTTTAATATTAATACCTACTGTGTGTCCTCTGCTACAAAATTAACTTTGAATAAAAGGGTTTAAGCCGCATTTAAAAAGATTGCATCGTCGTGAAGCAATCGCTTAATAAACATTCTGCGCAATATTGCAGTTTTTAATCGTGACTTTGAATTGCCCTCTGCAAGTACGCTACAACAATTTTAACTACCAAGGGCACGTCAAAGGCAAATTGCAATGTCAAACGCAGTTAAATCACGCGATTCTGCACTTAATGCCATAAGGAGGTATTTGGCGAAAAGTATAAAGTTTCAATGGATGTGGAAAGCATCACAAGTTATTTGCAACTACTAAATGAGCAATGGAATCGTTTTAGTATTGCTGAAGATGCTGTTGAGATTTCTTGCGGAACCGACAATGCTGAGTTGGGAGAAAATGTTCGCAGTCAGGCCGAAACGTGGTATACCACAGCTTTGGCGAATTTTAACCGCGTTCAGAATTGTCCGCCAAGCCAGTGTCTGCTGTAATACGTCTACCGAAGATGGAACTACCGTCATTTTCTGGGAATTGCACAGAATGGATAAGTTTTTACGACGCGTTCTCGTCGCTGGTTGACTCCAACGCTACTTTGTCGGACGGGCAGAAACTGCAGTATCTACGCAGTTGCTTTAAAGGTGATGCATTGGAAATGATCAGTGGCTTCAAGATTTGTGACGCCAATTATAAGGAAGCATGGGACCTGCTTAATTCCCGCTTCATCGTGGAAGCGCATTTTAAAGCAATGGCTGAGATTCGTAAAGCCCCAAGTGACACTGCGGTTGGTTCACTAAATAGTGAAAAAACTCGCTTTTGACACAAGGAAGCAGTGGGAGCTTTCCCTCGTTAAGGATGATTCTCCGACTTTTGAACAGCTAACAACATTTTCGGAAATAAGGTGCCGATCGTTAACCATGCTTTCATCGGCAGCCTC
>NW_023458559.1:160222-183021 GCF_013731165.1 Rhagoletis pomonella | reverse complement strand
GCGTCAACACACGCTACTGCATAACAGCGCATCCTCATCCGTCGTCAACACCCCCTCACTTCGTCGGTGACATCGCTGCTCCTACTCGAATTGCAACCGCTTCAACCGGTATTGATTCCCCGACGGGAACCGTTTCCTCCTGTTTAAATTCTAGTCCTAACCCGCTACGCAAAGGACCGTGCTGTTGGCTACTGCTTTGGTGAAGGTATATGATTGTTCCGGTCGTTGGCAACCCGCTCGTTTACTATTCGACTCAGGCTCGCACGCTTCTTTCGTAACGGAGGCGTGTGTGCAACGATTAGGTCTACCAAGGACGTCATCAACGGTGATCATCACTGGGATTGGGTCATCTCAAGAGGCCGATCTAGAGGTGAGACAGTACTTTCGCTTTTTTCCTACTGCTCAGGACAATGCTGTGCTATTAATGCGCTGATCTTACCGAGATTCACGAGCGACTTACCGACGCAGACCTTTGCCGACCCAGCATGGCGACATCTTCAGGGGTTAGCAGATCCACACTTTATGAAGCCTGGTAGAGTAGACATATTAGTTGGAATGGATGTCATAGACCGACTCGTATGCTCGGAACTTCGCAAGGATCCACCCGTCACTCCATTGACGCAGCGAACGGTCTTCGGTTGGACGCTGTTCGGATGTGTTGACGGTTCTAGTCCACCAACGCCATGTTTACCGTCTTTACACTGTGATGTTTTCCTGGATCGTGCGCTCACCAGATTGTGGGAGCTAGAAGAATCACCGCGAGTCGACACACCAAAGGTCTTCTGATGGTCGATTCATAGTCGAGTTGCCACTGAAACCCGATGTTTCTTCGGGAGAGTCCCGAAGTTTTGCTGTTCGCAGCCTGCTTCGCATTGAGAGAAATCTCGCTGATGATGCCGATTTACGCTCACGCTACAACGAGTTTATGGAGGAGTTAATCGCTATGAATCATATGGAACCCGTATGCACCGCAGCTAGTCAGGCCTATTATATGCCACATCACCCGGTTATAAAGGAGTCGAGTGTAACCACGAAGCTGGGGGTCGTTTTCAACGCTTCCGCCAAAACCACTACTGGGAAATCGCTCAACGATGCGTTACTCGTCGGGCTACAACTGCAACCAGATTAGTATTTAATTTTGATGCGTTTCAGAACGCACCGCTTTACTGTAACGGCGGATATAGCATAGGTCTACCGGCAGGTTTGCGTATCATCAAAGCACGTTGACCTACAACGAATTGTCTGGCGTCGTGACCTGTCCTTAGCAATTCAAGAGTTTCGAGTTACGCGTTACGTATGGAGGCTCAGCTGTATCCCACTTGGCTGTCAAATCACTGCAACAAACTGCTAAGCGTTCGCTCAAAAATTGTGAAAAAGCTGTTGCCGTCATCCTTAAGGATTTTTATATGGATGACCTGCTAACTGGTGCATCGTGCGAGAATGAGCTGAAATTGTTGCAACGGAGTGTTTCTGAGATCCTAAGCGAAAGGGGCTTCGAACTTGGCGAAATAGGCGTCTAACTGTGTGGAGCTGAACGAAAGCATCTCCAACGCATCTAAGGATATTTCGCACTACATAGCTAACGGTAAGGATGTTCACGCACTGGGTCTCATCTGGGACACCGAAGGAGACTACTTCACGTTCGCGGTCAATATCAACAACCCGCCTGTAGGGTTAACTAAGAGAGCTTTCCTGACCGACGCTAGTTCGACCCGTTAGGATTGCTTGCTCCTGCAACGATCAAAGCCAAGATGTGGTTTCAAGACATTTGGCGTGCTGAGGTTGGTTGGGATGATCCGGTACCTGACACAATCGCAAGGCAATGGATCCAACACCGCTCAGATCTGCAACATCTTTCCAGGTTAAAGGTAAATCGCTGGCTCGGCTTAGGATCGGTCGGATCGGTTACAGAGCTCCATGTCTTCGCCGATGCATCGGAGCACGCCTATGCTGCAGTTTTGTACGGTCGTGATGACAAGGTCACTGTTGCGCTAGTCTCATCAAAATCCAAGGTAGCACCAATATAACCCACAACGTTACCGCGTCCCGAGCTGTATAGTTGATGCATAGTTGGAGCGATCTTCCTTTCCCTCTGTATGCTTGGACGGATTCAACCATTACATTGGCATTGTTTCAGGGGCACCCCAGCAAAAGGGTCACGTTTGTTGCGAACCGTGTTGCTGATGTCCAAGAAGTCCTACCGCCTGAGTGCTGGGACCATGTCCGATCTGAAGAGAATCCAGCAGATTGTGCCTCGAGGCATAACTCCAGCCGAACTAGTGGGTCTTCCGCTGTGGTGGGCTGGTCCCAGCTTTCTCAGGAGTTCAGAGCAGTGCTCGAAAAAAACTACGGCAGAGCAGCACTCAACAGAGTTGGGTGTACGAAGCAAGGTTCGCGTACACATCGCTGACTCAGACAGTAATTGGTCCTTAATGAGGAAGTGGTCCTCACTTTCAAAGCTGCGTCGATTTATAGTGTATGTTCTACGATTCCTCCACAATGCGCGCACGAGCATTCAATCCACCGCTGGGAAACGATGTGGTCCTCCAAGTTGTCAGGAGATATCCGAAGCTGAAAGCCGTGTAATTATTGCAGCGCAAAAAAAGCCTATTCCGTTACGAAGCAGTCTTTTTCACTTGCATCCACTTCTCGACGAAAACGGTGTTCTACGGGTCGGAGGTAGACTAAAACACGCCGAAGTTACACCTGATATGAAACATCCTATCATTTTACCTAAGAATCCACCGCTGGCGAAGCCAATATTCATAAACTGGCATTGCACGCGGGACTCCGTATAATGCAGGTTGTGTTGCAACGCCGTTTTTGGGTTATTGGCGCCCGGAGCCTGGTTCGCACCGTTTACCATAAGTGCGTTAAATGCACATGTCTGAATCGTCATGTCGCCACACAATCAACGGGAGATCTACCCGCCGTTCGGACTACGTACGCCGCTGTTTTACCCGCACCGCAGTCGACTACGATGGACCTTATATGTTTAAGTCTACTTATGGAAGAGGTGCAAAATCTACCAAAGGATACATCTGCTCATTCGTTTGGATGTGCACGGTCCCCGTGCACTTGAAATTCGTGGGAGACCTGTTGGCATCAGCTTTTCTCAACGCGATCAAGCGGTGCGTTAATCGCAGACACTGTAAAGTCATGTTCTCTGATAATGGCACCAATTTCGTTGGCGCTGAAAGGGAACTTCGTAACAGCTTTCAACGTTGCATGGCAGGTAGCAGGCTTCGCTGCTTTTTCGCTGATTCCCATGTCGAATGGCGATTCAACCCTCCTAGCGCACCTCACATGGGAAGATTTTGAGAAATTGCAATCAAGCGCATAAAATACCACTTGAAACGCGTTGTTGGAGTCTTTTCTGTCATTTGAAGAGTTTAGCACGCTGTTGACTGAAGTAGAAGCCTGTGTGAACTCCCGCCCGCTATGCGACAACTCCGCAAATGTAGACAATTTAGAGGTACTAACGCCTGGACACTTCATCATGGGCGAACCGCTGAAATCGATCCCAGAGCCTGAGGGTTAAGGGCTCTGTGAAAATCTACATCAGCGATGGCAGGCGATTTCTGCTATGAGGCAGCATTTCTGGCGCCGTTGGCGAGATGAGTACCTCGTGGATTTGCAGCGCCGCACCAAGTGGCTGTGGCATTCCCGAAACGTACAAGAAGGTGATGTTGTCGCCATCTTTAGTGAGCCTACGCCTCCTACAAAGTGGCTACTTGCACGCGTGTTAAAATGTCACCCTGGCGCTGAAGGACGTGTACGAGTACTAACATTAAAAACGCCGTATGGAGAATTGGTCAGACCGATAGTGAAACTTTGCATTTTACCGACGAAAGGAGATCTATTTTGTGACAAAACTTTATAAGATCCAGTTTGTCGATGCTAATCGAAGTTGTTATTGTAAATTCTGAATTGAACATATCAAGATAGTTCAAGGGAGGCGGTATGTTGGATTCAGATATGCAAGGGTATTAGTTATCCCAAGTGTTAATACATGCACATGCATAAATATAAATTTAGCGTTCCTGCCTAAGGGTTAACAGGAGCTGTCAAGTTAACCTCCGCTTTTTTCATATTCGTTTTTCTGTTAAGGTTTTGCGATCATCGTTTTTGCAACGTCTCGTTTTCGCTATCGCTTTACTTGCCGCAAATTAAATCGGCTTTTTGTACATTATTAACATTAAATACATTGAGTTAAATAATTAAACTTTCGTTTGATTAGATGGGTTTATCACCGCAACCTATGGGAAGCATTCGTTGAAAGGAATCTGCCCCAACATACACATTTCTAAAAAATAAATGTCAAAACTTTAAATTTTACTGTTCAATTTCAACTCGACACGAATTTCTCTGTAGGTGAGTTTTCGGAGTCGTAGTAACATTAGTCTCAACGATCGACAAAAACTAGGTGATTGAGAACAAAGGCAATAGCATAGAAAATTTCTCCACTGAGTTGCAGAAACGAGCTACTGGACGAAAGAGGTCAGACTGCAGCTGGTTATTCACGTCGATGGCGAACCAGTTTCTACTGTGAATAACCCAAAAATCCTCTGAGCTACCTTTAACAGTCTGCTCTCCTTATCGGCGCATACAACCGCAATTGTCAACAAAGTACAGAGAACAATGTCCTCAAGTCGCTCGCCAGCAGCACCTGGGGCAAAAACCAAGAAACGTTGCTGGCAACATACAAGGCATTTGGCCGACCTAAACTATGCAGCTGGTAGCAGTGGACGAAGCTACAGAAACGCCAATAAACTGAAACTTATCAGACTTCAGTTATTTTTCCAATTTTTTAGAAATAGATTTTACCAATACTAGAGCAATTATATTGGAATTGGAAAGATATCTTATGTCCAGTCATTAATATCATGTCAATCTTGTAATTTATAATCTGTTTCAAATTCTTGGTTGGTTTTTTGAATGTTTGCATAAGTAATCTTCTAAATTAAATTTTTAAGTAGACAAATTAGCATAATGACTAATAGTTATATTTAATTATCCGCTTATTGTCTGTTATAACTATAGTTAGTTGTTAGGCATAAGTAAAAAATACAAATAAATAAATAAGTCCTCGGAGTCACCTTCGAAAGTCTTCTCTCCTTCTCGGCGCATACAACCGCAATTGTCAACAAAGTACAGAGCCGCAACAATGTCCTCAAGTTGCTGGCCGGCAGCACTTGGAGCAAAGACAAAGAAACGTTGTTGGCAATATATACGGCAATTGTCCGGTCAGTTCTAAATTATGGACGCGATGGACAAAGCTGCAGACTAGCCAGAACATAGCACTTCGGACTGCGACTGGATGACTTCCGATGCGCCAAAACACCACCTGCACGACGAGACCCAGATGCTCCCCAAGCAGTTCCTAGTAGGGCCACAGACGTCGGCACCCGAACAGACAACTGCTCGCAGAAGAGCCCTCAGGCACGTCAGGAAGCTTCTCTATGAACTGAAGGACGAGGTCCAGAGGTTCATAAATCAACCTGCATACCGACAGGCCCAGGGAGTCGGTCTCGAGTTATATAGACTCTGGACTTGTAAATGTTGTTCTGGGCACACAACCACCTGACGTGGACGGGACAGAACTTTGTCTGCCTCGGAAGACCCGCACCACAATAGCCCAACTTCGATCTAGCTATTGCAGCAAGCTAAACTCATAACTGACCAGAATAAAAGATCTGCCCACCTGTGCACGGCATGCGGAGAGTCGCCACATGACTCACGGCACCACTTCGCATGCCTCCAAAATCCCACCCAGCTAACGCCCCCATCCCTATAAAGATCCCATACCGAACTTGCGTACTTCCTGTGTCTCCCCTTAGCTGAACCAGACGACAACGCAGATGGCTGAGCCGACTCGAGCGGAGTTTATTTAGTAGCCGCTACAACAACAACCATTAACCTGAGATTCTTAACAGGGATACTGACGGGGCGCTGCAGAATATACTACGATATGACACCAGAAACCCCACGGCATCTCTTATTATGCGATGCGGTTGCGAGAAGGCTAAGATGGATAGGAAGGGGAAAAGGCTGATTGATGATGATTAATGATTAGATGGACTGTTGACTGGTCACTTCTCATTTAATAAACACCTGACTGAGGTAGGCATTCATGACAACTCCATTTGCCCATCCTGCCTTGAAGAGAATGAGACGGTGGAACACTGTTTGTGCTTCTGCCCCGCCTTTGCAAGAATAAGGTATGAGATATTTGGCCGCGATGTTTTGAGAGACGAACACCTGAGCTCTTTGACATCCAACAATCTGCTCCAATTTATTCGTAGATCGTTTAGATTTAAAACAGATTTCAAGGGGAGGCGAAATCAGCACAATGGGTGGCATGTAGTCTGAGTTCTGTTTTCTGGAAGCATTGTTTTGTGTTAGTTCCGATAAAAGAAAAATGTTTTATGCTTAAAACACTGTTGGACGAACCTGATGAACACAGAGTGGTAACAACTTTCTTATAATATTAATTTGTTATGCTAATATTAATACGAAATATATCCGGAAGATAATTTAGGTAGGCCTTAAGTGAAGCCATTATGAAAGACTTGCACAAAAAAGGCTTTTCTTATTTATAATTTACTAGCTGTATGTATTCCTGTATTCTGTTACATGGATGATAAATTGTTAACGAAACAAAGCATACGTTTCGTATGAGTTTGATCTTGTAATAAGTACTTGTGTTGTGTGCACACAATATTTGTCGTTTTTCCATTCTCTGCATAGATATTAAAGATATCTGGTTTGCCGACACGGGAACCCGCAAAATCTGAGAACCAATCCGCATCTCAATACAAACCATACTTTTCCAAAGGTTGACCTAGAGCATTATTGATAATGATTCCGAATGCCAATCGAATTGGAAATAGCAATATTTAAAATCGAAATGGTGTATCGGCTGGGTTCATGGGAATTCTTCACCTTTCAAAGGCCACGTTAAAATCTTTACTTACAATACGCTCTTCATCAATTTATTAACAGCGAGTCGCGTGCCGTTGCAGAGTTTTGCTGATTAATATTCCGCAACATGATAATTGGCACACCTATTTTCAATTTCTGTATGTGGGCTCATCCCTGGAAGATTAATCGAGTTCAAAAATTCCGTTGAATAATTAACTGCTTCGTCTTTTTCCACAACGGTGGACGTGTGTGTTATTTCCGCAACATGATAATTGGCAAACCTGTTTTCAATTTCAGTATGTGGGCTCATCCCTGGAAGATTAATCGAGTTCAAAAATTCCGTTGGATAATTAACTGCTTCGTCTTTTTCCACAACGGTGGACGTATGTGTTATTTCCTCACTTTGAATGCTGGATTGAATAACATTAGTGGCATTCACCAAAGTGAGCAAGCTCAAGCAACGACTGTCGTCAATACCGCTCTTATTTAGTTGATAGACATCCTTATTCTTCGCAACAAGAATAGCTCGTTCACTGAGCCTATAATTAATTTTATTAATTAAGAAACATTCTTTCGAATAGTTCTCCTTTCGACGTTCCTAAGTTACAAAAATTATCAGGCAATAAAATTGTCTTAATCTCTCATTGGCAGCTTTCCGTTCCCAATGTCCAGTACTTGTCGCGAGAATACCTCGGCCGCAGTGTATATATGTTCATCTTGCCACAATGTTGACTAATTCAGGCAAGCATTTATCTCGCCCGCTAGTGTTAATGAAGAAATTACAGACAATGTTTGCGTAAAATCTCCTGAGAGCAATATCAATGCATTGCCGAATGGTACAACGTTTCTATGCAAATCCCGCGACAATTGATTAAGAACCTCAAGCAATTTTTTATGTGCCATGGTGCACTCATACCAAACAATGAGTTTTTATTTTGGTAATACTTTTTCCATACCGGATGCTCTGGAAATATTTCACGTGGGAGTTTCGATGATTTATATGTTTAGTGGCAGCTCAAGTGCTGAATTAGCAATGCTTCCACTTGGTAGCAATGTCTCAGCAATGCTAGATTAAGCAATAGCTAAGGTTATGTAATTTTTTAATTGAACCGTTGCCAGAATCAATCTGATAAGGAATTGTTTCCTACTTTCTCCTGGCGCATCCAAGAAGAAGGTCCCCCAACTCTGTAATTTATCATTTGCATCTTCCTTTTTGGTTCTGTAACCGCATAAGCGATTTCGGCCGAGTTCGATAAAGTGCGTCAGTTGTTTCTCTCTGCCAACTGACGTCAATCGGAAATGCCCCGTGAAGCCAAGTCCTTCTCCACTTGGTCTCTCCATTGCATTGGGGGCCTCCCTCTTCTTCTGCTACAATCACCGGATTGCCAGTTGAATACTTTCAGACCTGGAACGCCGGTGCCTAATAGAACGACATAGCCAAGCCAGCGGAGCCGCTGTATTTTGATTCGCTGCACTATGTACATTTCTTTGTAAAGCTCATTAAGCTCTTCACACCATCATCTACGACACTCGCCGTCGTCAACGCGTAGAGGCCTATAAATCTTCTGTAAGGTCTCGAATACTCCAAAAGCCGCCTGATCGAATGTTGTTATTGTTGAAGTTTCTGCGCCATACACCACCTCGGGCATAATGAGTGACATATAGAGTGTGGTTTTTGTACGTTGAGAGAGAAACTTTTCTCCCGAAGTGCCTATTCAGTCCAAAGTAGCACTTGTTGGCTAGAGTGGTTCTGCGTGGGACTTCCATGCTGATATCTTTATCGGTGATAATGCTGGTTCCCTAGTAAACGAAATTCTCCACTTTCCCGAAATTATAACTGTCAATAGTGACGTGGGTGCCAAGACGCGAATCGCTGACTGTTTACTTTATGACAGGAGATACTACTTCGTCTTGTCCTCGTTTACTACCAGGCCCATTCGCTTTGCTTCCTTATCCAGCTTGGAAAAGGCAGAACAGACTTCGCGATTTTTACTACCGATGATGCCAGCAATTGCACGCTCTTGTAAAAAATGTTTCCCTTGTGGTTCAGTTCTGCAGCTTTTATTATCTAAACGTTTGCATCATGCGATCGTTAATGCCCTTCTGAATTCGCTTTAATTTGGGAATCTTTGATTGGGAATAGGAGTTCACAAAAGTAATAATAAACATAATCATAATAACATTATCTAATTTTATTCAAAATTTCTTTACTCGCAATATACGTAATAAGCTATGGCGACCCTAAATAAAATTGTTAATGATTGAAAGTTAACTGATTTATGTTAGGGAATTGCACGCTCTTGTAAAAAATGTTTCACTTGTGGTTCAGTTCTGCAGCTTTTATTATCTAAACGTTTGCATCATGCGATCGTTAATGCCCTTCTGAATTCGCTTTCATTTGGGAATCTTTGATTGCGAATAGGAGTTCACAAAAGTAATAATAAACATAATCATAATAACATTACGTAATAAGCTATGGCGACCCCAAATAAAATTGTTAATGATTGAAAGTTAACTGATTTATAATGTTAGGGAATAAGTTTTCATTAAGTATTTTTTAAAGAGCTTTCATGGGATAATTTTTTGTTTTCGTTGCTCTTTTATCATTTTGTTAATTGGTTCAGTAGTTTTTAACCGACTACAAAACGGTTATCAGTTCGTCGGAATATTTTTTTTTTGTATGTAGGTTACCGCATAACTTTGGACCACGTCAACCGAATTCCAGGTGGTCCCATACTAATTTGGTTTAGATCCGATCATTGGCTCATTAAAAAATTAACGGTACTATTAAATTTTTATATGAGAATTGAAGTCGGTTGTGTTTTTTGCTTAAAAATTACTTTTTTATTAATTGTTTACATTGTGTAAATCGTGTACCAACTCCTCGTTGATAATATGATCACTTCGTTTGATAAGATGTTGTAAAATAAAAAATTAAATATATAAAATACCTTTCGTTTTGTACCCATATTGTACCTCAAACATATTTTCGATTGTGAGTCTTCTTAAAACTCTTTAGTTTGATACCCACATTGCAATATTTCATTTATTTAATCATTTTACCTGTGTTTAGGCCTGTAGACTAAACCAAACATATCAATATACATATAAACGCACACATGTATACATGTATTTATTAGACACTGACATAAACTTTTCCCAAATTAACTATCGTTGAGTTTCCCCTTCAAACAGTTCTACTGCTTTGAGGTTGAACTCAAAATTGCCGAATCAGACAGCATTTAAAGAGGGGCAAGGAACAATAGACGCTTTGCTGGTTTGCGAAAATTACGTATCAAACGCTTTGGCGACAAAAAACCATGTCTTCACTCTTAGCCTCGATTTTGAAAAGGCTGTCCCCAACAATCCCCAACAAGTGGTCATCGCAATATTATTGATATGGCAACTCCCGACAGTGGTCATTCGCAATAATGATACTGACATTTTTTTACAACGTGAGCTGTCACTTTTTGGACTCGAACTTCCGCTGGTGAATCTTCTTTTTTTCTTGGTAGCCGACCGCATTTTGTATTGTATTTAAAATCAAAGTTCATCCATTAAATTAGTTTTATACATTGCATAAAACACTGTGTTATCATTTACGCATAAAAAGGCTTACGATAGGATAGGCATTCATGTAGTTCTAAGACAACTTGCAAGGAAGTGGCGGATACAGGGGAGGAGCGATGGGGGCGTAAGCAGTTTTTTATCCCATTCAATTTTACTGCATGTTTAAAGTAACTGATTTTTGTAATTTTTTTTTGTTGACCATGTTAGCCATTTTATTCCATACAAAAAATTTTCGACGATTTTTTTTTGTTATTAGGAGAAAATGAGCATACTCAAAATGTTTCTAAAGAATCTCATTAAAAAGCTCGAAATTTTTACCAAGTTTGTTGATTTCTTTTTTAATATTGCACAAAGATTGAAACTTGGATTTATATGCTTTCTGTTAAATATATACCTTTAAAAAAACAATAATTAAAATTAAAAAAAAATTAATAAATGGTGAAATCTTGCCAGTATGTGAATGTCGTAAAGTTATGATAAGAACTATATGTATGCATGTCGAATTACACTTATCGATACTACTTCTTGTCTATTTCCTCGGTGAATGTAGAAAATTTCACATTCAACTGTGTAGCAAGACGTTCGTAGGGGGATAACAGCAAAATGCGTAGAAAAAGCGCTTGCCGCGTTAGTTACCGGTATCGCTAAAGAATTATATATTAAGACATTTTCTTTTCTCGGAGAGCGGTGAGATGAAATATTCGGGCTACTTATCGTGCATTTATCGCCGAAGATTATTATCGAAAGGTAATATTATACCACTATTGCATAATATTTAGCTCGGTCTCCGATATACATTACATAAACATTTTTGAGTTGAACTATTACTTCCATACATATGAAATTCGGGAATATAATACGCTACAAAAAGACGCTATCAGTTTGGATGGAGAGTATAAAGTGTGGTCAGAACGATGAACAAACGAGGTAACCCTTTCGACCCGGAACTCTATTATCAATGGTAGCTTTCAATTTAGCTTCAAGGTAGCTTCCAATATGATATTTGCCCCACAAATAAATGTTCTTCGGTGTCAAAGTGGGCGTGGCCTAAGGGGCTGATTCGGAGGGTGGTGGAAAACCATTGTACCATCCGGGATATTATATTAAGTGGTACATATGTGTACCAACCGTCCTCTAGGAAATTCTTAAAAATGTTTTATCTTTTTTAGAACCAAACAAAAGAATTCATTTATTTTGTATTTGAATTATGCACAAATTTAGTAATAATAAACAGTCAAAGAATTAACAATATATTGGTAAGAAATTCCTAAAATATAATGAAATGGTGCACAACAGAATTTGCACAAAGCAACTTTGTTCGAGTTTGCTTTTATGCAACGTTGTTGTGTGGTGCTTGGAATAGAAAGATGTATCTGACTCAATACACGACGTGCTAAGCTTGGTGCTACTGACCTGCGTAAAGTTGTAGTTTTAGAACCTTGTTCAATCAGTATTTCGGCCAAGGTCACCAAAAACGATTTGAATGGCATTTTATTCCTCCTTAGCTTATTGTAAATAACCCACGCGTTTACGGCTGTCATCACTATAAAACGGTAAAAGACCTTGTTCCACTATTTTTATGATTTTCGACTATATTCGTACAGGCCACTCATTTGATTTACTAAATCAACACCTCCCATAATTTGACGATAAAATGGCATTTTTCGACTGTTTTCAAAGTTTTTTCATAATTGTTATGCCTGGTTCGTAGCAATTTCTTATTATAAAACCCCTTTCGTATCTTGCCGCTTTACGTATAGAAGGCCTGCAGATGTGCTTTAGAATTCTATTTCTCCTCTTTGCATTTTCTTACTCGTAAACTTAGGTACCTTCTTTCTGTTATCCATTATATGTAGTACCAACGGCTAAATAAGGAATATATTTCAATAAATTAACTGATTTGAAAAAGCGATCAAAAAGTTAATTTAAATATTTTCTACGATTTAGCTGACCAGTTTGCTTACTTCTCTTTCTCCAAGTGTTCCTGCGGTTTCTTCAAGGTCTTTTCATATTTGTTTATTTCATATTTCATCTTTATTCAGTCTATGATTTACAATCTCACAGACTAGAAGTAGGCTAAAAAGTATTAACGGTGACTAGTATATGTACAATTACGAAAATAGGTTTCAAGAGATGATTTAAAACGACTTCTTGGAAACGAAGTCGATATATAAGCTCTTTGAGATATTGTTAAATTCCACAAGGCCTCGAAAAATAGGCACAAAAGATGAGTAGTTAGTCTTAACGGCAGGAACGTAAAAGGGGATGTGAGAGCGAAGAGTTCTGAAAGGCACATTAAAGGTAACCTGCTCAAGCAGAGATGGGCAGTCAATGGAGCCAGAGATAAGATCGAAGACGAATAAGAGTAATTGGGTACGTCTTCTATTTTCTAATGATAGCAAATTTATTAGTTTACACCGGGAGTAATATGAGGGAATCGGATCTGAGAAGTTAAGAGAAGCGAGGGCAAATCGAATAAACACCTTTTGAACTCGCTCAATCCTAGAGCCGTGACAATTATAAATAGGGCTCCATATAATAGAGGCATACGCAAGTTTAGATCGTACTAAGGAATTAAATAATGCTTTCCGAGGGTAAGGGTCTCTAAAATCCTTGGCATATCGACGAATAAATGCTAAATTACTATAAACTTTTGGGAGTAAATGACAAACACGATTTATAAATGAAAAATTCGAGTCAAACACAACACCAAGATCAACAAATTCACTAACAGAAGTAAGCAGATGGTTTACGAGGTAGTAATTTGAAGTAAGGGTATTTTGAGATTTAGATAAGGTCATCTTAAAGCACTTTTTTACATTCAAAGGCAGTTTATTATATTCACAGCAATTTAAAAGACGATCTAAATCTTCCTGAAGAAAGAGAACATCAGATGAGGAGGTTATTCTACGAAAGAGTTTTAAATCATCGGCATACAATAAAAAACTGGCGTGTTTGAAACACGAGCTAATATCGTTTATAAACAGGACAAACAATAGGGGGCCAAGAATGCTACCCTGGGGTCAGTGGCGTAGCCAGGGGGGATATGGGGGATAGTCCCCCCCCCCTTCGTCATTGAACTACAATTATTTACTTTTGAATTAATAACACAATACTATTTTATCCTTCTGATTTAAATTTTAGACGGATGACAAATTATCTTTTAATGAATATATGAGTAGTCCACTTGCAAACAGCGTTATGTGATTTTATAAAAGTAAACCATAAATTTAAAAAAAAGTCTACGACAACAAGTAACATCCGAACTGTATCTTTTTTTATTACCTGAAAATTTGGATAAATAAGAGCCTAATACCATTAAAAAATAAAATTGCAGTATGGTAGATTTCCAAATTTTATATTTAAATATTTAATATTGCAAGTTTTGAAACAGTAACTTTTACATAGCTAGCTTTTTTTAGCTTTTCGCGTTCTCCCCTCTAGGAAGATTGGTTTGCTTCTTTTTTGCGACCTCTTCCACTAGGCACCGAAACTACCACGTTTTCTTGCAGTTTTCTAAGTCCATACGAAGAGGAGACATTTGAAAGTGTATAAATAAGTATTATAGCGACTTTTGCAAGAGTAGTTAACATTTCATGCTATTTTTTCACAATATAGAAAAAATTTTCACTCTGCTGTTAGTGGACATGAAACCCACCAAAAACTAATAATCTAAAAAACTTTACATAGCGCACTTTGCAAGTGGACTACTCAATTCTTGAATATGCTATCTTATTTGTCCCTTCTTTTTATACAATTAAGGAGCGGCTGAATGGTTTAACGATTTTTGAGGTACATAATGATGTGCCGATTACAACACAAGAAGTAATTGAAAAAATGTGTGTTAAGCAACAAAGATTAAAAATCGCAGATATATTCAATGTGTAAAAACTGAAGTGTATACTAACGAAACTTCTACAAATCAAAACTGGACTGCACACTAATTAATTAAAATGGTGTAGTAATTTAATTTTTTAAATTTAAGTAAAGCATGAATTCCCCAGGGAATAACCGAGTAGACAAAAAATATATAACGGTAGAAATAGCACATACATAGATATATGAAATAATGCCTACAGGCGACGAACTATAGGCAAAACACGAGTTTTTTTTTCACAATCGTAGATCTTCGCTTAGAAAAGAGATAATGCAATGCAGCATTTAACCCTTTAATGTAGAGTCGTTCATATATGAAACGCTTTTTAACCCTTTCATGGCAGAGGAAAAAGGTTCTCAATATGCTTTTGAATGTGCTTTTTCTCATGTTGACTAGATATTAATCGTAGAAAATTTTTCCATAGTAAAATAATAATAAAAAAAATAAATAAAAAAAAAATAAAACAAAAAAATAAAAATATTAAAAATAAAAATAAATAGAAAGAAAAAAATAAATAAAAAGTACGTTGAAAACATATTGAGAACCATTTTGCCTCTGCCCTGAAAGGGTTAAAAAGCGTTTCATATATGACAGACTCTGCATTAAAGGGTTAAGTGCTGCACTTTCGTAAAGATATCGACCAGTATAACCATTTTTGTTATATAAATTTTTTTGTGAAAGCTGATAGTTTACGAGTTATTAGAGTTTAAAGGTAGCTTTTCTTTTCCAATCTGGCCACTCGGGTACAGCATCCAATGTCCCAAGAATCGAGTCTTAAGATAAAATAAAGAGAAATCTTTCTGAAACAGTGCTAATGGTGTATTAAATATAGTGTTTTCTAGTGGAATGGGAGCCAAAATCCAAAATTAAAAAAAGTGACATTTTGAACGGTATTTTGAGGGTTAAGTTATTGTTGTTGTAACTTTTCTATATTTTTCCTATATTATATGATCATTTATCTTCACGATAAAAAAATTTTCATTCCATTATCTCTTTTCTAAGCGAAGATCTACGATTTAAAAAAAAACTCGTGTTTTGCCTATAGTGCGACGCCTCTAGCCATTGTGTATCACAACTTTAAGTTATCGATGCAAATTTTTTTTACACACAGGCGATTAGTTGAACCAAAAGTTGAACGAAAATAGGCAGCCGACCAACTTCATTGAAAGCGATTAGTTGAAAGGCCGATTACACCAGGCGTTTGTTGCTTTCAACTAAAAATCGCCTCATGTAAATTCCCTATCACCGGACTACTGGTACGCATATGTACCACCAAAGGAGACTGCTGGTGCATATATGTACCATATGTTTGAATTTGTGAAAACAGAGGTTTATAATAAAACTTTATCACCGTATTTACAGGCAATAATTAGAAACAGCTTTATTTTCCTATAATATATTTAAATATACTAAGAAATCTTCACAAACGCAAGGAAATCTGTACAAAAACGTTAACGGGAGGGCCTCTCCCCAGAAATAAAACGAAATAGGGCATAACAGGAGATGCAAAACTGAATGTGTAGAGTCCAGGCTGATGGTAAAATTCCTAACAGACGGCGTGGTTTATTTCCAAATCTGATTAAATGTAAATTACAAGTTTTAGGGATGTTTAAACTTTGGTGGTACATATATGTACCATCCGGGTCGAAAGGGGTAAGCGAAAAGCCATACCTAAAATCAGCAGCAGAAGTTCTTGGTAAAAGGGACGGACGAATATGCTTTTCCGCTGATTAACAAACTTCTCCGCATTCTAACTACACTTCGGGCTAGTAACGCTTCTTCAGAAAGAAGTTAACCTTCGCCGGTTAAAAACATGGTTCCATAGTACGATGAATGAAAAAAGACTGATAGGTCTAGCACTTTTACACGTACACTCACCAGGGCCAGTTTTTCAGTGCACGGTCGTGGTTTAAACTTAGTTTAAACGCCCGAGCTGACTGCTTTACACTAAGATTAGCAAATCAAATGTCAGTCAGCTGTTCATTTTAAATTCAGTTTACGTAAGCTGCGCCTGAACTGGCCCTTAGATATTAAAATTGACACTGAACGGATAATACAAAGATTCCCAAAAGGAAAGCGCAAAATTGAATTTGCAATTTAAATTATTATAATCAAAATTCCGATTAAGTTGTTAAGTTACTTAACTACATCCCTCATTTGACAAACATTATAAGCAAAAAGTAAGTATTTATGTAATATACACAAATATACATATACTGCTTTAATAAATCCAGAGCATAACTTTTTATCTTGTGCTTTTTTACAAAACAGTACTATTGTTGTATTATATGGGACTCTGTAAATGGACCTTGCACCAAATTCCAAACATGAATCTTACTAAAGTAAAATTATATCACAAAACATTTTAATTCGGACTTCATAAAAATTACTAGAACCTCTATTTGCGTGAAAAATATATTAGGGTTCAAGCAGGTTGGATGTTTGTAGGTCATATAGCTTAGATTGGTCACTCCGCTGTGAATCAAGTTAGATGCCTGTAATTTAAAATACATAATTTTGTAAAAGCTTCCTCGACCAATAGAACGCTCGCTGTCTAATACAACAACAAATTTTCGAAAACCATGAGGCTTCATAATGGAATACTTCAGGGCTCTCCCCTTTCGGTAGTGTTATTTATTATTGCATTCGACGAAATCAATAAAATATTTCTCAACTTTAAAAGGATATCGTACATGGTTTACGCGGACGATGTGATACTCTTCACTAAGTGTAAAGATCGAAAATTAATTCATGAGACTTCCATCAAATCCTTGGGTCGATTTGTCTAGTCTTTCTAATCTTGTACTTTTTTATACTACAGTTGAATGGCCTATAAACTGCATATCTGAACGTTTTCTAAAAATTCTGACAACAAAGTTTTAAATTTTAATAAAATTTTTTGTAGAGTTTGAAACTTTGATTTTTTTTGTTGTTAAATTAACCATATTTTTATAAAAAAAGCTAAATTACACAAAAATTAATAAATTGTCAAAGTTTGTCAATATATCGCGCTGTTATTTTAGTGAAAAGTGTTGTACATATATAATATATTTATGTATGTACACTTTGTTACGTTTTGTCTTGTAAAGTTATATTTTCCCAATAATTTGTGTGATAATTCATTTAAACAGTGATGTACTTAATATTGTTTCATTTGCTAAGGGTATATAAAAAGGATCTTTCTATTGAGCGTACTCTTCATAAAAGAAATAATGCGTATAAGAAAGGATTTCCCTGAACTCCTGTGTTGCTAATATGCAATAAGTATTGTATATATATATATATATTTTATAAAGGAAATGGTACCTATCGACGATTTTTAATTTACTGGCACATTGACCTGCATTTAGGCACATTTTCTCGGAAAAATTAGGCACAATTTTAAATATTGATTTTCCATTACTGATCAGCGGCGAAATAACAGGGTATCCCTACTGCTATAAAGAGCTATATTTTCAAAAGTCCTTCACCCTGTCAACCACTAAGCAGGTACATTTATTCCAATTTGGTAAAATACCTTACAAGCGAAACCAATACAGAAGTATACCAGCAACTTTTTATAGAGCTTACAACAGCGCTACAAAACAAGGGTTTGAAATTACTCGACGCATCCAAAGATAAGTCTCAAACCGCTTATGCTGTCGTCGACTCTAAATTCTCCTCTATCTGCGCTGGAAATCTCTTTGCCTTTCGATCGATCGAGTATCGATCTTATAGGCAGTTGAATACACACATAAAACAAAAGGAAAGTGGGTTGTACTTATGTACTGAAAGCCTCTCCACAATAAATTCGCTACACCATTATAGTAAGTTTATTAATAAGAATAATAGATTGGCGCTTACACATATGTTAGTGTTTCGCCGAGCTTCTCCTCCGATTTGTGGAGTGCGCCTTGATGTTGTCACACAAAGAGGAAGGACCTACAGTTTTACGCCGACTCCGAACGGCGATTGTATTTTTATGAGAAGCTGTTTTTCATGGCAGAAATACACTCGGAGGTTTGCCATTGCCTGCCGAGGGACGACCGCTGTTAAGAAAAAACCTTATTTCTATATTTTTGCGTAGTTGCTTTGACCAGGGTTTGAACCCAGGTGATGCGGAGTGGAAGCGCGCACTGCTTACCACTACACCGCCACCCGGTTATGTATTGGCCACACAATTATAACTCACAACCACATCCCCAAGGGGGAAAGCCCACCGCTATGTCCGTATTGTAACTTGAACCAACTTTCCGCCATCCACCTCCTTGACGAATGTCAACATTTTACAGACTTCAGGAAAAGCATCTTTGGAAACTATACACCTTCGGATTATTTAATAACTGTTGAGGGTAAGAACATTGATAGAATTGTAAAATACTTAGTATTGACAAATCTAAAGAAGTTAATCTAGAGTTAAGTTTTGGTTTAGATTAGGGCCTATTTCTAAGTTAACCATTTTACTAGATATGCAAGAAGTTGACAAGCGAGCTGAAGGTCTTAGTTACTAGTGCTCCTAGTTATTGTAGTTAGTTCATTTATCACTTAATTTTTGTATAATAAATAAATAAATACCTCTCAATCGACGAGGTCGATGTCTAGACTTTTTATAGGAACTTTGCAAATCAAAGGTTTTATAGCTGTCTGGACACACAACATTGCAGGCTGATGTCTAGACTTTGTCATAGGAACTTTGTAAAGCAAAGGTTTTATAGCTTTTATACACACAATATTGCAAGTGGCTGGACACACAACATTGCAAGTTTATAAAAGCGTTGTAAAATACATTGGTGCAACCTACGGCAAAATACCGAGCTTTCGAGCTCAAACTTTCAAAAAGGTGGCATATCTCCTCAAAAATATTTCCAACAGTCACTTTTCTTAAACCTTTTTAATTTGATAGCTATATTGTAATAAGTCAATTATTTTATAAATTATGTAAATTTTCAAACCTCCTCATTTATATTTTCGATGTAAATCTTCTTAGGAATCTAAAGTTTGTTACCCACATTGCAATATTTCATTTATTTTATCAATTTAACTGCGATAAAGCTTTGTCCAATCAACTGTGCTTATATTCCAGTAATATCTTCAGATGAAGTTTTACACTATTTAAAAACCTTAAAAGCCTAATTTAGGCCTGAACCCGATCATAGTCCGACCTGTTTTCTTAAGAATTGTGCTGAGAACATCTGCGAGCCTTTAACAACTCTATTCAATTTGTCATTAATACTTGGCGTTTCTCCGTCAGCCTGAAAGGAGTCTTTCATAATACCACTTCACAAAAACGGCAGCAGGTGCTCTATAGAAACCTATCGAGGCATAGTGAAGCTCTCCTCTATCCCGAAATTATTCGAAGCAATTATTGTTAATCAGCTGACATATTCTATATCTTCTTCAATTTCGAAATCTCAACACAGGTTTTCTAAAGGAAAATCTACTATCACTAATTTATTGGAGTTTACAACTCATGACTCAAACGGTTTTCGAGAAAATGCTCATACCGACGTAATATACACCGATTTCAGTAAAGCTTTTGACAAAGTATGCCACTCGTTACTCATCCGTAAACTCAACCTAGTCGGCTTTCAGCCCAGTCTTCTTCAATGGATCTCTTCTTACCTCTCTGATAGAACACATAGATTAATTTTTAATAATTGTTCTTCCAACATCATTTAAGTTTCTTCAGTTGTCATGCTAGGTGATTTTAGCAGCTGGAACCCTTCGTGAGGCTCTCCATTGTCCAATCCTCGAAGTCAAATACTTGAAAACGTTATAAATGAAACCGAACTATGCATTTTAAATGACGGTAGACCCAAACATCTATCAACACATGGAACTTTAACACACTTAGATATCACATGCTGCACACCGAATTTCCTTCCATTTATCACATGGAACGTTTTTGAAGACCTTTATCACAGCGATCACTCCCCAGTGATATCCACAACAACCCTATCACAAACAAACAGCACTCATTACCCAACAAAAAAGGTTTTATTGGATTTTGCAGAATGGGAAAATTGCAACCAATCTGTGGAATTTGAACTCGAAAAGAGACCATATAGCGATAACCCTAATAAAAAAGCAAATAATATCTCGAAAGCAATTCGAACAGCATCTAACCTATGCATCCCTCAATCTTCAAATTGATGCAGAAAACATGCACCCTGGTGGAACTCTGCACTATCTATCTTGCGAAATGAAAAGATGGCAGCATGGCACACTCTCCGTAGACACCCAACATAACTAAATCTCTTAGAATACAAAAGAAGAAATGCAATTTTTCGCAGAGAAATGAAGCAACAAAAGAAATCCAGCTTTCAAGACTTCGCAAAAACAATAAACGTCAACACATCACCACAGGAATTATGGAGTAAAGTCAAAATACTAACAAATCAGAACATGCATCAAACTCCACAACATATAATTACTCACCCCAAGTTAATAGCCCACCATTTTGCCCAAAACTGGTCAGAGCACTCATTAGACGAAAACTTTCCCGACCAGTTCAGACAAGCAAAGTCTCTGAAACAAACTCCCAATCAAGCTACCTCGAAAAGTGCAAGGGAAATGGAAGCCGACATAACAATAGACGAACCGCTTTGTACTTTAAAAACAACCAAAGGCAAAACACCCGGTTTCGGTCGTATATCATACAATATGATTAAGCACCTAAACCTCTCCACAAAAGCAAGACTGTTGACACTTTACCACACCATATTTTCCAAAGGTGTCATCCCCCAAAACTGGAACTATCATCCCAATTCCAAAACCCAAAAAAACCAACCAACTGGCTGGATCATACCGCGACACTTAACAAACTCCTGCCTATCGTGACTCGGCGCAAAAATTTAAAATACTGGTTCCGTACGTCATGCGGACTGCGCCCCTCGTGCGGATGGGCGGGAATGGAGGGTAAAAACCGTTGGGATATATTATTATTATTATTATCTCGCTAATCTCGTGTCTTTCGAAATTAGTTGAGAAAATAATAGCCACGCGGTTGCTCTGGTACACGGAAAAGATGAAGCTCATCTCATCACACCAAGTCGGGTTTAGACCTGGTAAAGGATGCACTGACGCTCTGGTGCACATTGATTATCATGTCTCAAAAGCTCTGTCAACACGGAACCACACATCAATCTTATCAATTGACTTTGAGAAAGTATTCGACAGGATAGGATCCCACGTTATCCTAAAAACCCTAGACCAATGGAAGGTCGGTCCAAAAATGTTTGGTTTCGTAAAAGAATTTCTCCAACACCGTAAAATCCGTGTAAGAGGAAACGGCATCTACTCTAGCCTGGTATTCCATAAGATTCACCCCTTTCAGTTCTTCTATTTTCCATAGCTTTTAGCGAACTCAACTCAATCCTCTAAAATAATAATCGCATCTCACACTGCATATACGCAGACGATTTGGAAAACCGTAGATCCTTGCTGTCACTAACTTTTACTTTTAATGTTATAAAAGGCTACATTCTTTGCCCATATCTTCTTGAGCGGATCAGATTTAATGTTCCTAAGCGTTGTCTTCGAAACTCCTTCCCATTTTATTTGGAGAGTCTCAAAACAAGATTTGCTACTAATGCTCCTTTAGTAAGGTCCGCGAATTCAATAATATCTCGCATATTGTTGCAATTGACTTCTCAATTTCGATGCTTTTATAAATCTTTTGAATACATATTTTTAAGTGTATCTTAATACTTTTATTTAAAATAAATCGAATTTAAGTTTAACTAGTCTGTAAGAAATTCTGTTTCAAAGACTAAAATGAAATAAATAAAGTCAATACTATCCAAAACGTTGAAGAACTCCGAATTCTGGGATTAATATTCACGCACAACTACTCCTGGAATCGCCAACTATCTACACAAAAAAAAAGCACTACTGCCTAGAGTCAACCTCATCTCATATAAAGGATATGTGCATATTAACACCCTCATACACCTCGTAAACCAATAGTTATCAGCAAAATTGATTATGGTCTATTTCTTTATGGATCAGCTTCAAAAACCAGCCTTAACACCATAAAGAGTACATATCATAAAGCTATCAGAGCGGCCCTTTTTGTCTTCCGTACTACCCCACTAACAAACCTATTAATCAAATCTGGCCTACCAAAACTCGAAAAACGCATTCATACTGTTCGAGCCAAACTCATTCCAAAAATTATCTTCCAGACAAAATCAATAATAGACAAAGATTCAAAAAGACTGGTGCCAAACAAGCGACCTCTAAGGACTGTCCCAGTAATATCAAAAGTACTAGAACTCTGTACTGAATGCAATATCGTACCAAAACTCCGTACAATTGATAATCGCAACCCTCCTTGGAAGATTAAGCAGGCGTCATGCGACTGGTCGTTCAATAGATATAAAAAGGACAGTACTCCGAATTCCACCTTTAAGCAACACTTTCTACAAAAACTACCGACCTCAAAAAA
>NW_023458559.1:156265-160122 GCF_013731165.1 Rhagoletis pomonella | reverse complement strand
GCCACCACCATTATCTCGCTCGCGATCTCGACGGTGCACGTTGTACCCGGCGCAATTCAACAAAGTTGAATTGCTGTGCAACTTCGTCTCTTGGACCGCAGCTATTAATATACCATGCCGACACATGAAGACGGTTATCTCCTCAATCTTGCTCTGTAGCCCGTTACAGTTGAATTGAAGGAGCTTCATGTGGTTCGGGAGACGTGTCGTGATGTGGGGTGTGAGTGAGGTGTATGTTCTTGCCGCCGTTGGCTGTGTGTGCTGCTGAGGTGATATAAAAAGCTATTCATTTGTTAATACTAATACAAAGTCGGTTACCTTTTTCTTGTTCAATTATGTGTTTTTATTTAAATTATTGTATAAAAAGTTGTTTAATTTGAACTTCGACACTTAATAACTTTTATAATTGTTGTTCCCGCAAAAAAAATAAGTATACCGTTATACTCACCGCAATTATCTCTATCGATTCCCACATGTTTTGTTTTTTAATTTGAGAACCGGAGCTATTCTGCATTTAACCCCAATTGCGACGCCACCCACTACCACAGGACGGCACTCTCCACATCAGCACACACACAGCCAATGGCGGCAAGGCAACACACATCCCTCACACCCCGCATAACAACACGTCTCGCGAACCACATGAAGCTCCTTCAATTCGACTGTAACAGACTTCAGATCGAGGAGATAACCGTCTTCCTGGGATGGCCTTTATTTGATAGGTGCGATCCAAGAAAAGAAGTTGCACAGCAATTCGACATTGTTGAATTGCGCCGGATACAACGTGCACCGTCGAGATCGCGAGCGAGATAATGGTGGTGGTGTAGCGTTCATCACGCACCACACCGTGCAATATCGTCTTATCGAAGCTGACATCGACCGCAGGGATACCACCCTAGAATGTCAGGGCATTGCTGTCCGGTCAGGCGATGTCGAGTTCGAAATATTTAACGTTTATATACCCCCTGTCACCTGCTGCCCGGCAGGATATCACCCTGTTAT
The DNA here is from genome assembly GCF_013731165.1 of Rhagoletis pomonella. Lineage (NCBI taxonomy): Eukaryota > Metazoa > Arthropoda > Insecta > Diptera > Tephritidae > Rhagoletis > Rhagoletis pomonella. Next base: position 159,120 of record NW_023458559.1, on the reverse strand, counting down.
AGGTGCGCTCCTCACGAGGAGAAAACCGTATGGTAGTAGCTGACTTTAATGCGCTCCACGATCTGTGGCTTTCAAGCCTGTCAAACGATCGTCGCGGAACAGAATTGGCTGAGCAGATAGACGATTCGACATTCTGCACATTGAGCGACGACGCACCCACCAGGATTATGGCCAACTACTGCAGCTCGCCAGACATAACAATAGTCAGCGCTGGTCTGATAAACAGCGTATCATGGCGATATATGCTGACTTTGGCATCAGTCTATCTGCCCATAGTCATCTCGATCGATAAACCAACCGACTGTTAACTTCGGCTCTGCTGTGAGTAAGCTTTGGTCAACCGTGAAGTCACTGTCCAATCCGACGAAGCGCGATGACAGGGTCGAAATTTCTTTTAGCGAGCTATTTTAGCCTGCAATTCATACTGCATCCTCCGGCGGACAAAGCCAAGCGTCGAGTGACCAGAAGGCTGCACAAACTGCCAACAACCTGTGCCCCTCTTGCTTTCACTAGCGGTGAAGTTGGATAGCCATCGGGAAGGCGAAAGCCTCCAAGGCCATGGGGCTCGAAGGAATATGCATGTTGATACTGGAAAATTTGGGTCCTGCGGGAGTAGCGTACCTAACGGAGGACCTCAATCTGTCAATGGCCACTCTAATCATCCCAGACGTCTGGAAGATGGGGAGAGTGGTCCCACTGCAAAAACCGGGGAAACCAGCCGACAACGGAGAGTGTTATCGTCCGATAACACTCCTTTCCCCGGTAACGAAGACAATAGACTAATTTCCTGCTCCCGTATTTCACGAACCACCTGACCCCAGCGAAGCATCAGGCACAGTACAACAACAGCACTTAAACCCATAAACACGCAGATAACATGCGGCCTAAACCGCAACCGTCCCTGTGAGAGAAGTACTCGAGTAGCGTTGGACCTGTCAAAGGCGATTGACACCGTCAGCCACTCCACGCTGCTAGAAGACATAGAGGCCTACGCTCTCCCACAGAGGCTCAAACAGTGGTCGGCGAATTATTAAGTGGTCGCCACTCGTCAGTAATGTTTAGAGACAAATCGAGCAAACATAGAAAAATAAAACATGGGGTTCCACAGGGCGGTTTCCTTTCCCCATTACTGTTTAACTACTATATTTCAAAGCTCCCTCAACCATCAGAGGGAGTCCCGATTGTCTCCTATGCTGACCATTGTTCTATATTTTCTTCACTGTTAGGAGCCTAACCCCCTCCCCTACAAAATCCTCTGGGGCCTTGTTCACCACCTGGACGAAGGTCAGACTACCGCTGGGAATTCACGTCAATGATACACCAATTCCGACGGTGAATAACCCAAAAATACTCGGAGTAACCTTCAACGGCCTGCTCTCCTTCTCTGCGCACGCAACCGCTATTGTCAACAAAGTACAGAGCCGCAACAAAGTCCTCAAGTCGCTAGCCGGCAGTACTTGGGGCTAAGACAAAGAAACGTTGCTGGCAACATACAAGGCAATAGGCCGGTCGGTTTAAAACTACGCAGCACCAGTGTGGTCGCCGGGAACCAGTCGGGACGCAGTGGATGAAGCTGCAGACGACTGAAAACACTGCTCTTCGGACAGCGACTGGATGTCTTGTGTTGTCGCCAGAACACCACCTGCATGACGAGGCAAAAACGCTCCCCATAAAGGAGCACAATACAATGCTCTGCAAGCGATTCTTAATAGGGAGCCACAGACGTGGACACCCGAACAGACACTTGTTTGCAGAGGAGCCCTCGCCAAGGCATGTCAGAAGCCATCTATACGAACTGACGGACGAAGTCCACAGGTTCATTAAACAACCTCTGGACCCGACAGCTTATCGACAGGCCCTGAGCGGCATTCACAGGGATGTAGACTCCAGACCTGTGAATGCCGTTCTAGGTACACAACCACCGGCATCGACGAGACGGACCTTCGTCTACCTCGGGAGACTAGAACCACAATAGCTCAACTTCGCTCTGGCTACTGCAGAAGGTTAAACCCATACCTGAGCAGATTAGATGCAGATGTGCCAAATGACTGTCCGGCATGCGGAGAGACACCCCAAGACTCGAAACATCTCTTCGCATGCCCCGGACCCGATACAACTAACGCCTCTGTCAGTGTGGACATACCCTATAGAGGCTGCACACTTCTTGGGTCTTCCGATAGTTGAGCTTGACAACTACTGCGATACTAACCGATCTGGGCGGGGTTGTTGTCGCCGCTACAATAACAACAACTATACTTATAACAGGTCATACTGATATTGACTTTGGCATTCCAGTATTCCGGATGAACGTGCACGAAACCAGCAACCGCCGTATTTGAACGGTTGTCGCCATTCCAACGACAGCCGGTTCTACGTACCGGAATGACTCGGGTTTACCCCCACCAAGGGCTGTTGTTTCGGCGATCTAACCCCGTTTAGGTCGGCGTATTCAAACGTTGTTCGATCCTAGGGGTACATCTTCTCCGTACCCTTCTGCTCAGGGCTGGTATAGTCTAACCCAGGGCCAGGAATCTACACCTGCTGCGTATGCCAGAGACGACTGCATACAAACTGCACCTCGGTCAGGTGCAATGCCTGTGCCAGGTGGAGTCACATCCGTAACCGCTCGGGCCTACGTACGCATCGGCAATGGACCACGTCGTTCGTGGTCCCATGCTGTGCGAACAAGACCGCCTCCACGGCAAACCACCACCCGCCTGGGCAGCACACAATCAGAACACCCACACCCCAACACAACACAACAATAGACACACAAACAAACACAACAATAGACACACAAACAAACAGAATAGCCCCCACACACGGCCGCCCACAACTCGTAGTCCCTCCGACAA
>NW_023458559.1:146435-156165 GCF_013731165.1 Rhagoletis pomonella | reverse complement strand
TTTGGAATCCCCGCTACCAAGTTCATTCAGAAAGGATTGAATCAATTAAAAAACAATTCTTGCTTTTTGCATTGCGTAATTTTAACTGGGATTCAGATTACAATCTCCCCCCTTACACAAGTCGTCTAAAGCTCATAAATTTGCCTACACTCGCAAGTCGTAGAGAAATGCTAGGTATAATATTTATCGTAAAATTAATGACAGGCTTGATTAATAGCCCGGCCCTCCTGGCTGAAGTAAATTTTAATGTTCCTTCTCGAGTGTCAAGATACTTTCGACCTCTATTTTTAAAGCCATGCAAAACTAATTTTGAACTAAACGAATCATTCCGTGGTTTATGTCCAGATTTTAACTGTCATTCCAGCACGTTTGACGTATCGGACTCGATTTTACTATAAAGAAAACTATTATTTCCACTCTCAATAATTGAAATACTATCTTTAGCATATGGGCGAATCCGAGAAATAGTCAACAAAAATCGCAAAAAAGCATGCAATTCGAATTCTCTCATTTTTGTGTCAAAAAAGACATAGTACAACATATTCTTATTTCATATTTCTTTTCAGATTTATTTGAGAAATCTGATTTGCCACTCTTACTTTTTGAAACAGAGCTCTAAATAGCATTGGTTTAAACACTATATCTTTTAATAAAATACAACAATATCGCTTTAAAAAAATCACTTTTTTCAACGAAAAAAAGGGTAACGTCCGTAACGTAACGTCCCGAACGCACATATACAATTCTTTTAAAGTTAATCCAACCTTTAGTTTGCTTTTATATCACTTTTTGTAAACTATATTATTTTCTCTTCAAAGTATTTTTGTAGATCGTGCTCTCCATGCATGACAATTTGCGCAAATCGGTTGACTTTGATGGTCATATCAAAATCGCTTCCTTTTTAAGTAACGTCCGAACATAGATTTCGAAGGCAAATACACCGACATTAACACAAATTCAAATTTTCATTATTTTGTTCTCATAAGTACTCCTATAAACCCTCCCTTAAACCACACAAAATTGTTAACTTATAATGTTTTTGTCTACAAAAAAGTTAATAGAAACGTCCAAACATAACGTCCGCAACGCTAGGATTTGCCCATATCTAATCAGCTGATGAATTTGATTCTGTAGCTGAATAGTTTTAGATCTCGACACTTAACAAACTCCTGTTTCCACTACTTGGCACCAAAAAACTAAAAAAAAAGGTTCCGTACGTCATGCGGACTGCGCCCGTCGTGTCAGTTGGGCGGGAATGGAGGGTAAAAAGCCGTTGGGATTAATTAATTAAAGGAGATTCGTATCGACCGATAACACTCCTTTCCCCGGTAAAGAAGACACTTGAGGCCCTGCTGCTCCCGTATTTCGCGAACCACCTGACACCAGCGAAGCATCAGCATGATTTGCGTAAAGTGCACAGTACAACAACAGCACTTAACGCCATAAACACTCAGATAACTCGTGGCACTAACCGTAAACGTCCCTGTGAGAGAACGATTCTAGTAGCGTTGGACCTGTCAAAGGCTTTTGACATTGTCAGCCATTCCACGCTACTAGAAGATATAGAGGCTTCCTCTCTCCCACAGAGGCTCAAACGGTGGTCGGCAAATTATCTGAGTGGTCGACACTCGTCGGTAATGTTAAGAGACAAATCGAGCACACTTAGATAAATAAAACAGGGGGTTCCACAGGGTGGTGTCCTTTCCCCGCTACTCTTTAACTTTTACATTTCAAAGCTCCCTCAACCACCAGAGGGAGTCTCGAGTGTCTCTTACGCCGACGATTGCTCGATCATGGCGACTGGGAATAGAATTGATGACCTGTGTCCGAAAGTGAACGGGTATCTCTCCGAACTTTCCCGCTACTTTAAATAAAGAGATGTTGAGTGAATAAGACGTTGTGTTCATAAGTTTTTCTCGCTTTTTGCTCTAACACAAAGTTTAAATTTCCAAATAATTGGTGCTACACCTGAGTATCAGTGTACGTGTTTGCTACGAGTGATGCTACAGTGCTGACACCTGTAATTTTACATTATATTTTTTTGGATTTAATAATGTCCGCTACACGCAAAAACCCAACACGCAAAATCTCATCTCCCCCGAAAACACCGCAAGTGCCCTCGACAGCCATGGTTGAGAGTTGAGCGCAAAATTGAAGAGCAGAGAGTGTCCATTTATGAAGTATTGTCGTCAGTAATGAAGAGCTCGGAAGAAAGGGTAATGCAGAAGATTGGTGAGTTGGCTGCTGAAACTGCAAATCTAAAGCAATCAATAGCGGCTATACAACAAAGAGTGGCTGCAGTTGAGAACTCTTGTGCCGAGGTTTTGGCTTTGCGCAGTGAAATTGTTGCTGTTTGGAATCAACTCAACGATCTAGAAAGCAGCGCCGTCGCCACTGACTTACTTATTAGCGGCATCCCACTAGCTGTCAATGAGAGTCTGCCTGATGTTTTCACTAGAATTTGCCGTGCAGTTCAATACAAACCACCACCTCTGCGCGATGCATTTCGATTGCGAAAAGTGAATAGCAAAATGCAAAAGAGCAGCAACAACGTGCCTATTGTTGTGAAACTATACTCTGCGCGCGATCGAAGTCAGCTCTTTAAAGCTATTGCTGCTTTTTGTAAATCGAGAAAAAGGTCGCTTGCACTCTCTGATATTGATGAGCCTGGCTATGGAAAGATTTACTTGCATGAGAGCTTATCCAAAAGTCTGAGAGAAGTTATGTCGTATGCAACTGAACTGAAGAGAAAGAAGTTATTAACGTCAGCGTTCTCCATTCGTGGTAAGGTTCTTGCACGACTGAAGCCAAATGAAGAGCCTAAATTGGTATGCACCAGAGCTGAAGTGGATTCTCTTATAAGCACCTCAGTTAAATGATTAGCTATGTCTACCGGGAGAATACATATTTTGCATTTAACCCTTGTTTACGCCCACATCGTAGAACATAGTAGATTAGAATATAAGTTAAGATCAATTTATAATTTACTAAATTCTTATTATCTGACCTATCTTATTTCTCTTGCTATCTCATATTTGTCTTCACACTGCCAATTTGAAGTGCATGTTTGTATGTATGACTTATGGCTTTAAATAATTCATCTGTTGGCTCTAACAATTTCAATCTAAAAATATTGTTGAAACTGGTGAGTAATTATCACCCCGGATTTCAAGTCTGCCATCTCAATGCGAGAAGTTTGAATCAATTCAAGCTTGACTACTTGAATTACATCTTTGATTCTGTGTGTATTGATGTCGCATGTATTACTGAGACGTGGTTTAAAAATGACATCAATGCCAATATATACAACTTACGTGATTTTTGCGTTGTGCGTAATGACAGACATCAGGGTAAGCGTGGTGGTGGTATACCGATATACAAGTATACACTGCTGAGCAAAATAAAATATAAGTCAGATGATCATGATCCAGTTGAGTTTTTGATGGTGGAATTTTACAATAATTTCCAACGGTGCCTTGTGATATGCATATATAACCCTAATAAGTCATACGATTTAAGTAACCTATTTCTAAATATTTATAAATACAGTGCAATTCATGAACACATACTATTGTGTGGCGACTTGAAACTCGAAACATCTCTTCGCATGCCCCGGATCCGACACAACTAACGCCTCTGTCAGTGTGGACATACCCTATAGAGGCTGCACACTTCTTGGGTCTTCCGATAGTTGAGCTTGACAACTACTGCGATACTAACCGATCTGGGCGGGGTTGTTGTCGCCGCTACAATAACAACAACTATACTTAATCCAGTATTCCGAATGAACGTGCATGAAACCAGCAACCGCCGTATTTGAACGGTTGTCGCCATTCCAACGACAGCCGGTTCTACGTACCGGAATGACTCGGGTTTACCCCCACCAAGGGCTGTTGTTTCGGCGATCTAACCCCGTTTAGGTCGGCGAAATCTATCAAACGTTGCTCGATCCTAGGGCTACATCTTCTCCGTACCCTTCTGCTCAGGGCTGGTATAGTCTAACCCAGGGCCAGGAATCTACACCTGCTGCGTATGCCAGAGACGACTGCATACAAACTGCACCTCGGTCAGGTGCAATGCCTGTGCCGGGTGGAGTCACATCCGTAACCGCTCGGGCCTACGTACGCATCGGCAATGGACCACGTCGTTCGTGGTCCCATGCTGTGCGAACCAGACCGCCTCCACGGCAAACCACCACCCGCCTGGGCAGCACACAATCAGCACACCCACACCCCAACACAACACAACAATAGACACACAAACAAACACAACAATAGACACACAAACAAACACAATAGCCCCCACACACGGCCGCCCACAACTCGTAGTCCCTCCGACAATCTGCTCTGTTTGTCAGTCCAGAATATACCGCAACGTGACATCAGTCAAGTGCAACTCCTGCCTCGGCTGATGCCACTTTAGGGCGTGCTCAGGACTTCGTAACACGCGAGATTGGACGAGTGACTATGTGGGCCCCTGCTGTGCTGCCCAGTCGCATTCCTCCCCCGCGACGCCGCAAACCACCACCACAAGGCAGCACCCCCTTTTGCAGCACGTATAGCAAAGGGGCCGGCAGACAACACAACTCTTTAACACCACACATCACAATCGGTCTCCAAAGGCACACAAAGATGCTACAATTTAACTGTAACGGACTCCAGACGAAGTTGCACGGCAATTCAACCCTGCTGAATGGCGCCGAATACAACGTGCACCGTCGAGATCGCGAGCGAGATAATGGTGGAGGTTTAGCGTTCATCACGCACCACACCGTGTAGTATCATCTTAGAATGTCGGGGCATTGCTATCCGGTCAAGCGATGTTGAGCTCGAACTATTTAACATATAGATATCCCCTGTCACCAGCTGCCCGGCAGGATATCACCCTGAAATAGGTGCGCTACTCAGAGGTGAAAACCGTATGGTAGTAGGTGACTTTAACGCGCACCACGATCTTTGGCACTCAAACCTGTCAAATGATAGTAGGGGAATACATCTGGCTGAGCAGATAGACGATTCGACATTCTGCACAATGAACGACGACTCACCCACCAGGCTTGTGGGCAGCTGCTGCAGCTCGCCATATCGAACAATTATCAGCGCTGGTCTGATAAACAGCGTATCATGGCGACCTATGCGGACCCTAGCATCAGGCCATCTGCCCATAGTCATCTCGATTGATAAACCTGCCGACTTTGCTTCCGTGGATCACCGGACTTATGTCAACTTTTCCAAAGCTAACTGGAAAGGCTTCACGGATGTTACTGAGGGCACCTTCACTGCACTACCTATACGAACCGACGTTCATGTAGGTGAACGTAAGTTTCGCAGGGTTTTCACTGCTGCTGCAGCAGGATGTATTAAGGATCCACGTCCGAACTTTCCTGCTGAAGCGGCTGTTCTAGCCGATGAGTGCGACAACCTTCGTCAGGCAGATCCCGGAAATCCCCGTATCAGGGATCTCAATTCGGAGATTCGGCAACTTGTGAACGTACATAAGCGGAATAAATGAGAAGAGCATTTGAAGACCTGCAACTTTGGCTCTGGTGTGAGCAAGCTTTGGTCAACCGTGAGGTCGTTGTCCAACCCGACGAAGCGTGACGACAGGGTCGAGATAGACTTTGGTGGCCACGTTTCGTCGGGCCCGGAGCGATGCGCGAGCTATTTTAGCAGGCAGTTCATTCTGAATCCTCCGGTGGATAAAGCCAAACGTTGAGTGACCAGAAGGCTGCACAAAATGCCGAAACCTAGTGCGCCTCTTATTTTCACCAGCGGTGAGGTAAGGGTAGCCATCGGGAAGGCGAAAGCCTCCAAAGCCATTGGACCCGACGGAATATGCATGTTGATGCTGAAAAATTTGGGCCCTGCGGGAGTAGCATACCTAACGGAGGTCCTCAACCTGCCTATGGCCACTCTCGTCATTCCAGACATCTGAAAAATGGAGAGTGGTCCCACAGGTCAAACCGGGGAAGACAGCAAACAAAGGAGTCTTATCGCCCGATAACCCTCCTTCCCCGGTAGCGAAGACACTCGAGGTCCTGCTGCTCCCGTATTTTACGAACCACCTGACCCCAGCGAAGCATCAGCATGGGTTCAGTAAAGTGCCCAGCACAACAACAGCACTTAACGCCATAAACACTCAGATAACTCGTGGCCTTAACCGAAACCGCCTCTGTGAGAGAACTATTCTAGTAGCGTTGGACCTGTCCAAGGCGTTCGATACTGTCAGTCATTCAACGCTACTAGAAGATATAGAGGCCTCCTCACTCCCACAGGGACTCAAACGGTGGTCGGCGAATTACCTGACTTGTCGACACTCGTCAGTAATTTTCAGAGACAAAACCAGAAGGCCACGTAAAATTAAACAGGGGGTACCACAGGGTGGTGTCCTGTCCCCGCTACTGTTTAATTCTTAGATATCAAAGCCTCCTCAACCACCAGAGGGTGTTAAAGGCTGAACACACCAAAACTGCGACACTTAGAGATTACTACCAGAAACAAACTAGAAGGTTTTGAAATTATTTTTTTTGTATTATATAACTAGGAGGTTTATATGTTATTAAAATGTTAAAATATTAGTTATTATTTGCTCCATATGCAGGCGATCGGTATTTGCATCGCACACGTGCCATCATGTTCTGCACGACTGCATCATCGACTTTACGCGATGCACACAACTACTTTGTTTTGCACTCTTCAATATTTTTTACTGTTTCCCCTGTTTTCTTCAAGATTCCTTTTACAATTGACCAACATTCGCCAATAGGACGTAGCTCAAAATTGGTACAAAAGGTACAAAATTGATGTTATTTGCATTATACCACGGCAATGTGTTCTTGGCATAGTGGCAGCTTGCCATGTCCGCCTAGAACAGTGGCCTACTGCCTTATATGTTGATAACTGACAGAAGACGCTTTTGAGGCACTCATCCCGATAAACTTGATCATTCATTGTCCCGATGGGAAAAAAGGGCTGCTCTTACGGCCACCGGAACAAATAGCTTGCCAAACCATGTTGCTTTTTGGAAATTTGGACTTCATTTTCAGCTTACAGCTTTCAGGGGCATCTTGACGACTTGCAGCAGTATACAAATCTTGACCTGCAACATATTTTGAATTTTTAAAGCAGTAGGTTTCGTAGTCCATAACAATGCAGTTGTATTTTTTGATTTGGAATTCGTACAACTTTCGACTGCGGGATTTCGTTGTAACATTCTACTTTGCGTTCAGTCTGGCGCAGTTTGAGCTGTAGAACATCTCAATGAAGCTTTCCGCTTTACGTTTTGTACGAAAAACTGCGATCTCTGTACGGATTTTGCAACATAACGCGACAAAACTTTCGGATCTCGCGAAAACGCACTGAGGACCTTCCGAGCACTGTTTTTATCACTTTGACCATGCTAACCCCCGCTCCGTGGTTTTCTCGTAACTGCCAGGCCCTTTTGTACCAATTAAAACCCTGCAAACTGTGAATAGTGCAATCTTAAGTTTTTAGCAATTTTACGTGTACATAAGGCCGGATAATTTATAAACTCGTGCAAAATGGTTTGTCTCGTTTCTAACTCGGTTGCCATTTTTAGGTCAACTAGGAATCAAATTCAAATGATGTTTCTTCTACGTCCAACTAAGGTCATGGTCAACTAATGGTATTTGAATTTCAAAATATTGAAAGCTTTTTGGGTAAATTATAAGCTTCCCAAAGTGTCGAAGTTTTGGTGTGTTCACCATTTAATATTGTCTCCTATGCTGACGATTGTTCGATCATGGCGTCTGGGAATGGAATTGATGACTTGTGCTCGAAAGTAAACGGTTATCTCGCCGAACTTTCTCGCTTCTTCACTGCAAAGAGCCTTGCCCTATCCCCTGCGAAATCCTCGGCAACCCTTCTCACCACCTGGATGAAGGAGGTCAGACTGCAACTGGGTATTCACGTCGATGGCGTAACAATACACTACGGTGAATAACCCGAAAATCCTCGGAGTTACCTTCGACAGTCTGCTCTCCTTCTCGGCGCATACAACCGCAATTGTCAACAAAGTACAGAGCCGCAACAATGTCCTCAAGTCGCTGGCCGGCAGCACTTGGGGCAAAGATAAAGAAACGTTGTTGGCAATATACAAGGCAATTGGCCGGCCGGTTCTAAACCGTGTGGTCGCCGGGGACCAGCTGGACGCAGTGGATGAAGCTACAGACCTGCCAAAACACGGCATTACGAACAGCGACCGGATGCCTCCTGATCACTCCCGCACACCACCTACATGACGAGGCCCAGATGCTCCCAGTAAACGAGCATAACAAAATGTTCTGCAAGCAGTTCCTTGCTGGGAGCCACAGACGTGGCCATCCCAGCGGACAGCTGCTCGCGGAAGAGCCTTCGCCAAGGCAAGTCAGGAGGCATCTTTACGAACTGACGGACGAAGTCCAGAGGTTTATCAAACAACCTCTGGACCCGTCAACCTACCGACTGGCCCTGAACGGCATTCACAGGGAATCAGTCTCAAGTTATGTAGACTGGACGTTGACGGGACAGAACTTTGTCTGACTCGGGAGACCAGCACTACAATAGCCCAACTTCGCTCTGGCTATTGCAGAAGGCTAAACTCTTACTTGAGTAGAATCAACGAGGATGTGCCCAACCAATGCCCGGCATGTGGAGAGTCGCCACATGACTCCCGGCACGTCTTCACATGCCCTGAGAACCCCACTCAGTTGACGCCCCTGTCTCTATGGACATCCCCTGTGGAAGCCGCACACTTCCTGGGCCCCCCCTAGCTGAAATTGACGACAACGTTGATGGATGAACCGACCCGAACGGGGCTTAGTAGCCGCTACAACAACAACAACGGTTGTCGAAAGCATTAAAGCTCATTTGAGCGGTGCCGAAAGCATGAGAGCTCATTTAAACGGCTGGCGAAGGCAAGATGCCGCAGATAGCGTAGGCAAGCCATATCATTGATTTGTTGCACCTGCACTACAATAGCCCAACTTCGCTCTGGCTATTGCAGCAGGCTAAACTCGTACTTAAGCAGAATCAACGAGAATGTGCCCAACCAATGCCCGGCATGTGAAGAGTCGCCACATGACCCCCGGCTTTCAGCAACAAGTCAAACGACTTCTGCAACAAATGAACTGCGGCGTCTTGCTTCGCCAACCGACCGAATGAGCTCTCATGCTTTCGGCAACCGTTCAAATGCCGCGTTTACTAGTTTCATGAACGAGCATTCGGAATACTGTTTTGCGGAAGTCAATATCAGTATGAGCTGTTATAAGTATCGTTCACTTGTGGTGGCTGCATTTGCAAGACAGCACGCTTTACGCAGGTGTTCAGTCATCCATTGATTTCTTTTAAGTATCGATACTATTAGGTCAATGCTTTACTCAGTCATACAAAGTATTGATTGAGTATGCAATAGTTGACGTTCATTCAACGCATGCCAGTCCCTGTTGTGCATATACATAAATATTCAACAGTAAAAAAATTTAGCACTAAATATCTTTAGGAGGGTCCGCACCTCAAAGATTGTATATTTTAAAAATGGAGGATTCCAGCTTTCCATGGTCGAAATTTGTGGCCCGTTTATCGGAACCTCCCCCGTACGACACTCGTATTACATTTGTTTATAATTCAATTGGACCAATCCCAATTTCTCTGTAGGCAAAAACCATTTATGAGGGACCCACATTGTGTGCCAATAGTTTAACCCGTACGAAATCTTGTGTACGAAGCACCCG
>NW_023458559.1:143817-146425 GCF_013731165.1 Rhagoletis pomonella | reverse complement strand
TGTGCCAATAGTTTAACCCGTACGAAATCTTGTGTACGAAGCACCCGTACCAAAGCCCTTATTATGTGCCAATAGTTTAACCCGTGTCAATATGAACCGTAGAACACCCGTATTGTGTGCCAATAATCACTCCGTTTGTTAAAATCAACAATGAATTGTAGACATACAATATATTGAGGGGATTAAGATAGCCGGAGCGACAAATTTTGACTATGCTATTGGAAAGCTGGGCTCCTCCGCTTTTCAAATATATTCACTTTCAGGTTCATGTTTTAAAGATATTTAGTGTTGAAAGACATTTTTTTTTTGACTTTTGTAAATATTAATATCTTTTAATTAATTTATCTTTCTGTTCACGTACCTAATTTGTATTACATATTTTTCATATTATTTTAAATTCCAAAATATTAAAAAAGAAAATAAATCGTAATTTTTTCATAAAATAACCTTTTTTGAAATAGATACGTTATTAATGCTAAAGAAATGCACATTATCTAGAAAATACCTTTAATTTGGTATAAATATTTTATTATGGTCTATTTTTGAGGTTTAAGAATTCAGTTTTAATAAAAAATCTAAATGTCTTTACAAGCAAGTGACAACTTTACACCTATTGTAGTTCATTCAGATAAGGTGCCCTTTTCTCCGGCAACACAGAAAGAATTCTGCGTAGTAAGTGTTATGATCCTTAAGCGAGGCCGAAAGCCGCCTACGCAGAGGGAAGTTCCGCTACTACTTCTCTGGCAACACAGAAAGGAGAATTCTGCGTAGTAAGGGTTATGATTCCTAAGCGCGACCGACGGCCGCCTACGCAGAAAGAAGTTCCGCCCCTCTTCTCAGGCAACACCGAAAGGAGAATTCTGCGTAGTAAAGGTTATGATCCCTAAGTTCCGAACTCTTTCTCTGGCAATACAGAAAGGATAATTCTGCGTTGTAAGGGTTATACTCGCTTCATAAACCTCTATCGACGTTCTTGATCAAAATTTGTCGCCCCGGCTATCGTAATCGTGCCAAAATATTAATTAACAGATCTTAAATAGACACTGTAAGAAAATCTGTGCGATGTTCGATTACTTCAAATTAAAAATTTTGTCTATAAATTGTAATAAAAAAATGAATGTATAGACGATGAGCTCATGACCAAAAAAACTCATACTTCAGATCGATTAAAATTTTTTGTGAGCTTAGCTTGTTAATACATAAATCGAGATCCGGAGGGCTGGCTGCGGAGCAGCGGTATTGCCCATGCGTTTTTAGCTATTAAAGATGTCAATTAGAACCGATTACTCAACATAGTTCAGATGACTTGAAATTTCGATAAAATTTTATTTAAAGAAAATGAACTCAAGGATGCCTGCCAATTCTAATGTTCTTAAAGTACTGCCAGCCCATGTATAAAGTGCATTGATGCAAGCATAAGTCAACATACTTCAGACGGGCTGTCCTTTCGACAGCACATTAGTGTTAGTATAAATAGATGAAATATCTTCGGACCACCTTTTCTGATGGTCACATCATATGAAAAATGTAGAAACGTAATTTCCGTGATCCCGCACACACGAGAGAAATCATATAACGTTCATATGCCATGGCGCCTGTGTTATCTATCAACATCAATATTTGGTCTGGTTGAAAGCGAGATTTCAAGTCACTGCAATATTTTCTAATTAGTAACTTATTTTTACACTTGCAAGGAAAAAATGCATCGTTAACTAAAATATTTATTTTTATGAAGAGTAAAATTGTATTTAATTGGGTAGAAATTGAGTTTTTTGAAAAAATGATCCGAGAAAGATATACTATCTCTTCACCCATGTATAACACGATACGATATACTTTTATATCTCGCGCCCTCGGAAATGACGTCCATAACCCTAGCTGACCCAAGTCGCCAAAAATCAATAAAAATTAGCTAGGAATTAGGTTTCTTTTAGGTGTTAATTAGGGCCTCCAAAATTAATTTAGGTGTTCCATTGGTTTCCGAGAAACTCGCAAAAATGTGTGGGTCAGCTAGGTTTACGTAAACCTAGTTGACCCATCGTTAAATATAGGTTTTAAATTTGCCAAATAGCTGGCCCATCGTTAAATTTAGGTTTAAAATTTTCCAAATATATGCTGGAATTAGGTGTCTTTTAGGTGTTCTTCAACGCCACTAACTAATTTAGTAGCTCCATTGGTTTCCTAGAAATTCGCAAAAATGTGTGTTTTCAGCTAGCTTAGCGCTGTTAACCTAGCTGAACAATCTTTAAATTTTTTTTCAAATTTTCGAAATACATATATGCAGGAATAAGGTGTCTTTTAGGTGTTCTTCAATGCCACTAAAACTAAATTAATAGCTCCATTGGTTTCCTAGAAATTCGCAAAAATGTGTTTTTCAGCTAGCTTAACGCTGTTAACCAAGCTGAACAAATTAATAGTTTTTTTTTTAATTTTTTAAATACATATATGCAGGAATTAGGTGTCTTTTAGGTGTTCTTCAACGCCACTAAAACTAATTTATTAGCTCCATTGGTTTCCGAGATATTCGCAAACATGTGTGGGTCAGCTAGGTTTACGTAAACCGTTAAATTTAGGTTTTAAATTTTCCAAATATATGCTGGAATTAGGT
>NW_023458559.1:141967-143717 GCF_013731165.1 Rhagoletis pomonella | reverse complement strand
ATCGAGGACAGATCACAGTTAAATCTAGAGCACAAGGAGACTGATTGCTACTCCCGTACTTCACAAATCACCTGACCCCAGCGAAGCATCAGCATGGTTTCCGTAAAGTGCACAGCACAACAACAGCACTTAACGCCATAAACACTCAGATAACTCGTGGCCTTAACCGTAACCGTCCCTGTGAGAGAACGATTCTAGTAGCGTTGGAGCTGTCAAAGGCGTTTGACACCGTCTGCCATTCCACGCTACTAGAAGATATAGAGGCCTCCTCTCTCCCACAGAGGCTCAAACGGTGGTCGGCAAATTATCTAAGTGGTCGACATTCGTCGGTAATGTTCAGAGACAAAACGAGTAAGCAGCGAAAAATAAAACAGGGGGTTCCTCAGGGTGGTGTCCTTTCCCCGCTACTGTTTAACTTTTATATTTCAAAGCTCCCTCAACCACCAGAGGGAGTCTCGATTGTCTCCTATGCCGACGATTGCTCGATTATGGCGACTGGGAATGGAATTGATGACCTGTGTTCGAAAGTAAACGGCTATCTCCGAACTTTCTCGCTTCTTCACTGCAAAGTGTCTAGCCCTCTCCCCTACGAAATCCTCCGCGACCCTGTTCACAACCTGGACGAAGGAGGTCAGGCTACCGCTGGGGATTCACGTCGATGACACACCAATTCCGACGGTGAATAACCCCAAAATACTCGGAGTAACTTTCGACAGCCTGCTCTCCTTCTCTGCGCACTCAACCGCTATTGTCAATAAAGTACAGAGCCGCAACAAGGTCCTCAAGTCGCTAGCCGGCAGTACTTGGGGCAAAGACAAAGAAACGTTGCTGGCAACATACAAGGCAATAGGCCGGCCGGTTCTGAACTACGCAGCGCCAGTGTGGTCGCCTGGGACTAGTAGGACGCAGTGGACGAAGCTACAGACCGCACAAAACACCGCACTGAGGACAGCGACGGGATGCCTCCTGATGACGCCTGAACACCACCTGCACGGCGAGGCGCAAATGCTCCCGGTGAAGGAGCACAATATAATGCTCTGCAAGCAGTTCCTGATCGGGACCCACAGAAGTGGCCACCCGTGCAGACAGCTGCTTGCAGAGGAGCCCTCGCCTAGGCACGTCAGGAGGCATCTATATGAACTAACGGACGAAGTCCAGAGGTTCATTAAGCAACCTCTGGACCCGACAGCCTACAGACAGGCCTTGAACGGCATTCACAGGGACTCAGTCTCGAGTTATGTAGACTCTAGACCTGTGAATGCCGTTCTAGGCACACCACCCCCGGACATTGACGAGACGGAGCTTCATCTGCCTCGGGAGACGCGCACCACACTTGCACAACTTCGCTCCGGCTACTGCAGCAGGTTAAACTCCTACCTGAGTAGGCTGAATGAGGATGTGCCTAATGAATGTCCGGCATGCGGAGAGACCCCACATGACTCGAAACATCTCTTCGCATGCCCGGCAAACCCGACATCCCTAACAACCTTGTCCTTATGGGCAAACCCCGCAGAAGCTGCACGCTTCCTAGGGTTGCCGTTAGTGGAACTTGACGACAACGACTTAGATACCAACCGATCTGGGCGGGGTTGTTGTAGCCGCTACAACAACAACAACAACAACTGATTGGTCTCATTCCCACGAGAGCCGGTTCTACGTACCGGAATGACTCGGGTTTTACCCGACCAAGGGTTGTTGTTTCGGCGATCTAACCCCGTTTAGGTCGGCGAAATCCATCAAACGTTGCTTG
>NW_023458559.1:125605-141867 GCF_013731165.1 Rhagoletis pomonella | reverse complement strand
AAAAAAAACCCGAGCATCTCTCTACGGCTGTGCAGCGTTGGCAAATTTATGAGCTTCAAGCGGCTTTTGTACGGTGGGAGATTTAATGTCGAATCCCAAGGCAAATTATTTAATGCGAATAATAAGAATTGTTTCTGTGCCGACTCGAGTCTGTCAGAGTGCGTTTGATATCTAGGGTTCCATACGACAGACCCGTATTCTAAGATCGGCCTGACTAGGGAGGTGAAGAGAGCTTTAGTGACATAAGGATCTCTGAATTCTTTAGCCCAACGTTTGATGAAAGCCAAGACGCCCTTGGCTCTATTAACACAAGAGTTTACATGGGACTTGAATTCAAGCTTAGAGTCCATGGTTACGCCTAGATCGATGAAATTAGTTACCTGATCAACACTATGTTCACAAATGCGGTAGCTATATGATTGAAAGGGTTTTCTAGAGAAACACATAAACTTACACTTTTTCAAGTTAAGAGACATAGAATTTACTTCGCACCATTTGAACACATTACTAAGGTCCACCTGTAATTGTTTCCTGTCTCCTGGGGCACCAATGAACTTAAATAACTTAACGTCGTCTGCGTACATTAAGCAATTCAAATACTTCAGAATATTTGGAAGAAGACCTGACGTCACATGAATTACACGAGATGAAAATTTTTTAAAGATAACCCTCTGTTTCCTGCCAACGAAATAAGAAGAAAGCCAGCGCAGCAGGATTGGAGGGAAACCAATTTTATCAAGTTTGTTTATTAGAGTTGAATGAGATACTTTATCAAAAGCCTTGCTGAAATCAGTGTAAATGACGTCAGTTTGATAATTACTTTTGAAACCATTGTTCACATTTGTAGTGAATTCAAGAAGGTTTGATACAGTTGATTTACCTTTACAAAAGCCGTGTTGTGATATATCGATAACGGGTGTTATGGAATAAGATAGTTCTTCCGTAACGATTTCTTCAAATAATTAAGGAATGGCACACAGCTTAGCGATTCCCCTATAATTCGCAATATTCGACCTGCTTCCATTTTTAAAAAGCTGCAATATATACGACTCCTTCCACAAAGAGGGGAAAACTCCTTGCTTTAGAGAAGCATTGAAGATGTTTGTTAATGGCTTATATAGTAGAGCTCGGGCAATTCGGTTAATCGATTAACCGAATTATTCGAATCTGACTGAAGTCGACTACTGTTAATCGGTTAGCAATATTCCAGTAGTCGAAAGCTGTCGACTATTCGGATAACCGTTCACTTGAGATTATTCGGCTAACCGTTCGTTTTCGGTTAATCGAATATTTTAAGTTCGAGTTTTTTTTTGCATTTACAGATACATATACATATATGAAAAGTCTTGTTACATTCGTAGTACATATATAAGATTGCATGTGATAAATTAAGGCAAAATTTTTTTGCAAGAATGTGCGCTAATTATTGAAATGTTATTGCGAAATATTTTAGAGACAATGGCTAAAGCAATACCTACCTCTCATTTTCGGGAGTTTTTGTTATGGATTTTTGTTAAATGTTTGTTCAGTGAGGATGTGGATGATTGTAGCACAAAACTGTACCACATATGGAACATGTTACTTCCTTTTCGACCTCTGATTTTTCAAAAAAAAAAACCCCAAACCCAGCTCCTTTTGCGTCCGCTCATTTTTGTATCTGAATATATGTACATACATATGTGTGCATGTATATATTTAAAAAAAAAATTTTCATTTGTCAAAGAAGTTTCAATGAAAGTTCGGTTACTGAAATTCGGTTTGCTACAATGCTCGAGTAGTCGAAGCAAAGCAACTATTCGAATAATCGAAGGCGGGCGACTATTCGAATACCATTAACCGACTAATAAGCATGCGAACGGTTACGAATCGAATAATCGGTTAACCGATTAGTCGAATAGTCGGATAATTTTACGAGCCCTATTATATAGATAATTAGCACAACTTATTAGGACACAGGAGGGAATACCATCCGGGCCACTTAGAAAAGAATTTTTTAAACTACTCAAATGAAGGAGAACATTGTCAGCGGAAATTGAAGGAATACGGATGTGGTCAAACTGTGGGAGTGGAAAAGGATAGCTAGAAGATTTTTCATTTGGCTCGACAGAATAGTTCGATTCAAAATAATTTGCAAACATATCAGCAATCATATCATCATCACTAGAAATAACATCATCTAATTTCAGTGTTGAGGAAAACCCTTTTATTTTACGTTTCGAGTTAAAAAAATTATAAAATGACTTGGGATTAGAAACGATGTTAATGCGAGTTTTATTAATGTAATTCCTGTAATATTTTCTGTTTAAGGCATTGTATTTATGACGAAGGATCGAGTACGCGGCATAGTGAGAAGACAGGCCTGATTTTTTAAAAAGTTTAAATGATTTAGTCTTCTGATTTAATGCTTTAGCTCTGAGTTAAACCACAACGAGTTACGAGGTCCGGTATTTTCTTTAACAAGAGGAATGAGTTTACTGAATATATTATTCAAGATTTTACTAAAGTGTAAGGCACTGTTCTCAACATCCCCATCGTACTCAGGCCAGATTATTTCAGATATAGCTATTTTAAGCTTGTCGTAGTTAGCGTATTTGATAGAATATCGCCGGCCTTTCGGCTTTCTAGTTTCAGGACAATAACATGAATCGTAGGATGGTGCCAAGGACAACTCAAGTGGTGGGTGATAAGGGTCTATAACTAAACTAACTAAAGGATCGCCGCGTATTATAGTGCATTTAGCAGTATCATCAATAAACGCTAAATCAAGACATTTACCTAAGTTGTTGATAACTGAGTTAATCTGATATAGACCAAGATCGGAAAGTTCGTTAAGAAATTGGTTAAGTACATCCCGAGAAGAATTTGGCACCAGAATTCCATCCACCGAATCCCAGGAAACACACGCTAGATTGAAATCACCCAACACAACAATCGAATCGGGAGCTTAGCCATGGCAAATAAAGAGAGCAATAATGAAAAATGTTTGAAGTAAACCGAAGGGTTAGAGTTTGGTGGAATATAAATTGCAACAAGAAAAACCCTACTTGAGGGGCACCGTATCCTAACACAGAGGAATTCAACATCATCTGAACCTGTGAACACAACTTTTTCAGAGGAAAAGTCGGTCTGAACAGCTATTAAAACACCCCCACCTTTTCTATCTAAGCGATCATTTCTAAATATTTCATACTTACTACACAACATTTCACTATTAAACACATTCGGTTTTAGCCAAGTTTCAGTAAAAACCAAAATTTCATAATTTAAATCAAGAAAATCTAAGTACAACTGAGTTAATTTAGTATTTAGACCCCTAACATTTTGGTAATAAATATTGAAGAAAAAATTACTTATAAGTTTTTTGATCCTGAGGAGGGAATTTGAACAGTATTTTCATTCCGAGCTCGAGGTTTAAACTCAAACTCACGAACTAAAGCACCATCAACAATGTTTTGAAAATGGTCGGCGGAAATATCAATTTTGAAGGAAGATATGCTTCTTTCGTATGAAAAATTAAATTTTCGAATAGCTATGTGCCGGGGATTAAGCTTTGATGTTATAAAAGACTTAACATCTTCTACCGACGTTTCACTAGAAAAGCGAGAAACAAACACAGATTTATTCGCAGGAACTACGATTAATTCTTTCGGTAACGGAGAAGGTCCACTTTGAGATGTAGGTTCAGACACAGTTGTCGTTTTTGCTGCAGCCCTTGTAGTGACACCTGAGGAAGATGCAGCTTGAGATAACTCAACACACGGAGAATTAAAACTTATTAACTCCTTATTCAAGCCGGGAGTAGGCAACGAATCAATGGGCGGAGTGTCAATGTCGAAAGCAATGGGATTAGGAACAATGCTGTCTCCTCCATGCTTCCGCTTTTTTGAAGCTTGTTTAAGCTTGGGTGATGGAGAGGATGAAGATTCAATGCACTTAAAGTTTTTAAATGCATCTTCATAGCGATTAAACTTTTCGTTTAGAAGTTTTAACTCCTTACCCAACTCCTGGAAGCCACTTCTGGCGCTCCTAAACATTTTACAACGCTCAACTTCGGTTGATCTGCACTTGGGGCAAGACCAACGAACACCTTTGTTATCGGTTATGATATCGGCCACCCTACCATTGAGACCAGCACATTTTACGTGAGCTAAGTCATCACACAACCAACACGCAACGCAACGCTCTAAGTCGTTTTTAATGCTACATTTTTCAAAACAGCAGGATGATACATTGCAGCGCGAAGTATGTAGTAACAATTTGTAAAAGAAGAAGAAAAGAAAAGAAGAAGAAAAAGAAAAGAAAAGAAAAACTCACAGTGTATGCTTTTAGTATGATAGTAGCAAAGATGCGCGTTTGAGAGACACAGAAGTCTAGGTATTGTAAGTTCAATGGTTAGAAACCGTGCTGAACTTAACAGTTTTAAAGCCACTGAGCAAAAAAGCTTAAAAGTATAAAAGCAAGCCAAAATCAGCTGTTTGCAGGAAAATTATTTGATCGATGATAAGCAAAATGTATGATAAATCGCGGAAGATGGGAAAATGCACTCTCACACAAAACAACAATAATGCACCAAAAGAGGCAAATATGCACAAGGAATGACAGGAATATTAATTTTTAATTATTAATTCACGCACTTTATGTCTAAAACACAACAATTTATTGGAGCTTGGCTTCAAATAGCTTTTTCAGTATAAATTACACAAATTAGAATTGCTTAGAACTTAGATAAACAAAGTAACTTTAGAAATTCCTTCAAACGAATGTTTAAGCGACCGCACAGTGCGAACGTTGCCAACGTGAGTGAAATGTCTATGAATTCTATGTATGTGTCAGAGACTGGCAAACGAAGCTGATTTGGGACTATAAGCCTGCTCACATTAAAAACGGGGGATGAACGAACACCAGAGTACAGTGCTTGCAAATACAGCCACCACTAGTGAACGACACTTATAACAGCTCATACTGATGTTGACTTCGTCAAAATAGTATTCCGAGTGAACTTGCACGAAACCACCGTATTTGATCGACTTCCGAAAGCACGATACTGCATTTGGATGGTTACCGAAAGCACGAGAACTCATTTGGACGGTTGCCGAAAGCATGAGAGCTCATTGGGACGGTTGGCGAAGCAAGACGCCGCAGTTCATTTGTTGCAGAAGTCGTTTGACTTGTTCCTGAAAGCCATTTTATTTGTTGCTGAAGGCATCAAACGTTGCCGAAGTCAAAAACAATTCAACGACATAAGCTTGTTTGAAATGAAGCATTGACATGTACGCATGCACATTCCTCACAACTAGCCTACCAACACGCTCTTGGCGCAGAAGTCGTTTACTTGTTGCTGAAAGCCATTTTATTTGTTGCTGAAGGCATCAAACGTTGCCGAAGTCATGATACTGTATTTCAAAAACAATTCAACGACATTTGCTTGTTTGAAATGAAGCATTGATATGTACGCATGCACATTCCTCACAACTAGCCTGCCAACACGCTCTTGGCGCCAGCAGTGAGTAAAGCAATTGAATGGTAGACGCGCTATAAATACATACATACATACGAAACGATAAATTACCATTTACTACATTCGCCGTTCTTACGGCAACAAGTCAAAATGGCTTTCAGCAACAAGTCAAACGACTTCTGCAACAAATGAACTACGGCGTCGTGCTTCGCCAACCGACCGAATGAGCTCTCATGCTTTCGGCAACCGTTCAAATGCCGCGTTTACTAGTTTCATGAACGAGCATTCGGAATACTGTTTTGCGGAAGTCAATATCAGTATAAGCTGTTATAAGTATCGTTCACTTGTGGTGGCTGTATTTTCAAGACAGCACGCCATGCGCTGGTGTTCAGTCATCCTCTAATTTCTTTTAGGTATCGATACTACTAAGCCAACGCGCTACTCAGTCATACAAGGCAGCAGTATTGATTGAGTTTGCAACAGTTGGCGTTCAACACAAGCCAGTCTCTGGTATGTGTATATGTTCACGTTCAAAAATCTACGAAACTCAGTGGGGGCTTCCTTTTGTCTATACGAGAATCGAAAGCTCTCGGGACTGCCTTCAAGCCTTTAATTTTTGAGATGTTCTCGGCCAAGTGTTGACATGTGTATGTATGTATATTGGCCATAACTGGACAAATGTTAATTTTAAAGTGCTCCAAAGTTTGAGGTTTATTCGCATAATGACGGTCATCTTAGTGGCCTCATAAAAAAGTTCAGTGGTGCCAAGTTGGATGATCTCTGCGTCCGAATGACATCCCCCCTATTAGAGATCATGCGCGTGCTAATCCTCTGTTGGAAGAGGAATGGTCAACGGACACAGTTAGGAAAAGAGGATCAATCAATGTCTAAACGGACGGATCAAAGCTCAAAAAAAGAGTTGGTGGTGGGGTGT
The DNA here is from genome assembly GCF_013731165.1 of Rhagoletis pomonella. Lineage (NCBI taxonomy): Eukaryota > Metazoa > Arthropoda > Insecta > Diptera > Tephritidae > Rhagoletis > Rhagoletis pomonella. The sequence continues at coordinate 135,475 of NW_023458559.1, read as the reverse complement.
ATTCGGAACAGTTCGGCATATCGTTCAGCAGCTTCAGTTATTTTGTGGCCTGAGCTTTATATGGACGGAAATGTATATCCAAACGCAAAATATGCCATTTTGAGCCATAAGACACCATATTCCTAAATCAACGAGCAAACGACAACTTTTGTTTCTTCTGCCACACTTAGTTTTGAAATCCTAACCAAGCTTTTCTGGTGTTGTGACTTTCAGCGTTCACGCATATATAAAAATTATAGCTAAATTGAGCGCTGATTACCTGAAAAGCTTAGTGTCTTCGAATAATATGTATGTACAGTTCTCGCTTACAATAAGTTAGGTAATTTTTTATTGAATTTGGTAACATTTTCTGATGACTTTGGACAAAAAAAAATGTTGTGGCAACACTGGAGGCAACGCACAGCAGTTCGCTCGTTTAATATGAGCGCTTACAAACAAGCGGCGCTCGCTCGTTTAATATGAGCGCTTACAAACAAGCGGCGCTCGCTCGTTTAATATGAGCGCTTACAAACAAGCGGCGCTCGCTCGTTCGCCGAGCAAGCCAAACTTCATATGCCTCACCCTCATTGCTGCTACGAGTACGAGCTGCGGGCGCCTCATTGCCTGCGAGACATTGAGTAGCAGTTTTCTCGCTCGCTCGCTCGAACTCAGAGCTTTTGCCTACCCTGCCTGAAATCACCTACTGGGCATCTAACCTCGTTTTTGCTGCTGAGTCGTCGATTTCTTTCAAGAATATACAGACTTTTGGTTTGAATTTAAAAGGCTTTCTTTTCCTGTAGCTCTATCAGGACTATAAAAGCATCGCAGCCATACTTTAGACCGGCGGTGGGCATCAGCGTGACCTCGGGCGAAGCTCTTTCAAGTCGGTGCCCACCACCGTTTTATACACACTGCTACAAAAAAGCATAAAGTAGAAATACCTGGAAAGTTATGTATATTTTCTGGTAGGTCTTTTCGAGTAAAACCAGAATCGAAATATGAAATTCAAAATCTTGATTTACAGTTAAAAACCGGGGTTTTCGTACTTTTGCACACTTATAAGCCTGTAACTTAGTTCATTATGAACCGAGTTTCGGTTTATTTCCGGGTTAAAAAGAAGAAACTTGGGAATTTCGAACGATACCGCTGTGGTGTAGTGGTAAGCAGTGCGCGCTTCCACTCCGCATCACCTGGGTTCAAACCCTGGTCAAAGCAACTTCGCAAAAATATAGAAATAAGGTTTTTTCTTAACAGCGGTCGTCCCTCGGCAGGCAATGGCAAACCTCCGAGTGTATTTCTGCCATGAAAAACAGCTTCTCATAAAAATACAATCGCCGTTCGGAGTCGGCGTAAAACTGTAGGTCCCTCCGCTTTGTGTGACAACATCAAGGAGCACGCCACAAATCGGAGGAGAAGCTCTGCCAAACACTAACATATTTGTAAGCGCCAATCTATTATTATTATTATATATGTGAATAAAGAAACCTTAAGAGATCAGTGTGTAGTGTTGTGTAGCAGTAGTTTTGTTGCAAAGCGGAGTGGCAAGCCGGCATGCTCGTGGTTCCCTGCTGGGCTCATCGGTTGGGGTTGCTTTCTTGCATCCGCTTTACTGTGCCACACTAACAAAACAAAATACTTCATGCCGATATCTACGTATATACACATATACTCGCGCATACATGTAAGCAAAATAAAAAAGGAACGTAAAAGAAAAAAAGGAAACAAGTAGTTGCAGAAGCAGAGAAAGAAGGCCTGTCCGGTCAGTAGACCACCCACCCTCTCCAATGTATGAACGCGAAGCCATGGACCCTGTACTGACTCCTCTCGATTTTACAGAGTCCCCTGACCTGACCAAAGTCCGTCAATCTGTCCCCAGTCCAATCAAGTGAACCAGTCATGTCACCTCCCACGTGTTTACTCCCACGTCACCTCTTGCGCACAAGCACAACACCCACACCAAAAATTAGAATTTAACGCATCATTATTGCTTCGTCTTTCAAACAAAACTCATATTTATTTATTTATTTAACAATTAATTCAATGCTAACCCTAATGCTACTGCTAAATAAACAACTAAATCTAGTACTCAAAGCTCAAAGTACATCGATTTCAAAATCAAAACAAATGAGAGAAAATAATACTCCCCCTCCCCAAAGAAAATGGTTATACAAACGCAAAAAAACCAAAATAAAGAAATAACAAAAAGTGATAGACTAAAATAATTCAGAAATTCCTAAATCACAAAAAAAAATGCATACAACTGTCCTACGCTAACAAAAGGCAAACAGGTTTTCAATCCCGCAGCTCTATTTATTATTGCTTTCCAAGTACCTACGTAGATATGTATGTATATATGTACGTATGTGACCCGAGTGTCACATGGAAATAAGTAATAAACCAAAGAAAAATACCAAAAAACAATGCACTCACCTGGCCTCTCCTCCGATGGTGGTACCAGCATGCGGGAGAACCTGTGTGAGAGGAAACTTAAAATACTCTACGCATAAATATATATACATATATATACATATGTATGCCTACGATGGCGATTCCTGGGTACTTAGTAGTTTCCTTGCTGGTCACTTGCTTACGGTAGCGAGCAACGAACGAGTCAGTTACTACTCTGGCGATCAACATCGGCAAATTTTGAACCCTCTACAAAATGTTTAGCAATGACAGAGTAAGCTTTGAATAAATTGCTTTCAAACTGGTGTTTCATTACATTTTCAAAACTACATATATTAGTTTTTGCAGTCAAAGCATTACCAAGGAAAAAAATGAATACGAACGAAGAGCTCCGCAAAAAAATTGTGTACATTTAGACGAATAATCCCAACATTAGTTACAAAAAGTTGGCGAAACTCACTGGATCAACTTATGACACTGCACGAAGGATGGTTTTGTGCATTAAGAAAGGAGGCTAAGTGAAGGACAAGCCGAGAAGTGGCCGCCCAAATGGATCAGCAGACACCCAGTTGAAGAAGAAGGTAATAGCCATAATTAGGAAGAACCGCTCGATGTCAACAAGAGATATCGCCATAAGAGCTACAACCACGCATGTGCAGGTCACTCGAATCAAGAAAAGAAATGGTATCAAAACTTACAAAAAGAAAAAAGTTCCAAAACGAAGCGAAAAACAAACTTCAAAAAGCATTTCCCTTGCAAGTAAGTTGTATGAGACACAACTGGCAAACAAAAATTGTTGTGTGATTATGGACGACGAAACTTATTTGAAAATGGACTTGAAGACATTGCCGGGTAACCAATTTTACTGCCTGGAGTCTGGAGAAGACATTTCTGATTCGGAAAAAACCATCCACTAACGAAACTTCTTCAATCCGATCACGGCCCTTTGTTAGCCTGCCGGCGACCTGCAAACATAAGCATGACGGACGTAAGAAAGGAGTATACACAAAGAAAGGAGTGTACAAACACACAAACGCCCACAGGCCATTAGTTTATACATACAAGGCAAGACACTTGATTTAAATTTTTAATTTTATTCAACAATTTTTATTGAGCTTGAGTCCGTTTTTAATGAAAAAGTTATTGTGGAAAAGCAACAATAATGTGAAAAAATGGTAGAAGTGATAGCTATTTCGGAAATCACATTTCCTCATCAGGCTTCTTTCAGTAGGATTCGAACCGACGATTCCACTGACTCAGCCAGTGCTAAGTTCGCCTTTTAAATTATTCTTGCTTTTTCCACTCTTTCATTTGTTAAGCCAACACAATCAAGCGCAGCTATTCCGCTGCAATTCACTTGATCATGTGGTTGCTGATTTTGTTGGTTTTTGCTAATAATTCTATTTCTAGAATGTTTAACTTTTAGGTGTGCTCGTCCCTAAGTTATTTGTTTTTGTTATTTTATGGCTTTATAACAATTATATTCAACACTTTTTATTGAGCTTGAGCCCGTTTTTAATGAAAAAGTTATTGTGGAAAGCAACAATAATGTGAAAAAATGGTAGAAGTGATAGCTATTTCGGAAATCACCACATTTCCTCATCAGACTTCTTTCAGTAGCATTCGGACCGACGATCCCACTGACTCAGCCAGTTGCCTACGCACTGTGCTAAGTTCGCCTTGTAAATTGTTCTTGCTTTTTTCCACTTTTTCATTTGTTAAGCCAACACAATCAAGCGCAGCTATTCCGCTGCAATTCCCTTGATCATGTGGTTGTTGAGTTTGTTGGTTTTTGCTGATAATTCTCGTCCATTTTTTCACATTATTGTTGCTTTTCCACAATAACTTTTTCATTAAAAACGGGCTCAAGCTCAATAAAAATTGTTGAATATAATTGTTATAAGGCCATAAAATAAGAAATACAAAGTATGTAACAACTTATCTCAGGTTCCAGAATGGCAATCTTAAGCACCTGTATTCCTCAGGGTATGTACTGCTTGCGGGATATCTCCCCGTAAACCACTTAAAACAACAAACATATGCACCACACCCCGTATGTCACTCCAAAAATTGTCCACCATAATATCCACTACTTGCGACCCACTGCTTCCGCTTTAATGTTGCTAATGCCTCAGCAACATCATGGCTACCGTATATACATGCATACCTGTATCGGCAACGCTTCCGCTTAAGCAACTGCTGGCGCTACAGGCTAGCACCCGCCGATGGTGCTTGGAACATGGAGTGTGTGCGTAAATAAATTTATAAGGCAGTATGTTGCTTGTACTACTTGCAGCGTCCAATGTGTGGCCTCGACCCACGACTCCTAGCCGGGCAGTTAAATGGCTGTTGTTTTTCAGTGGGCGTAGGCATGCACATTTAGACACTGAATCACAGGGCTACTTCTACATATTTCTACTCTACTTTAAACTATAAGTATATCACAGGAGAAATAATTATTTTACCAAATTGTATAAAAAATCACAGAACAAAAAAAAATATAAACAATAAATACATATAAAAAAATATCACAATATAAAAAAAAAAATATATTAAATATCACAGAAAGCCATAGGTCTATAAATAAATAAATAATTAAATAAGTCAATAAACAAATTAATAGGTAAGTAAATAAATTACTAGCTAGATAAATAAATAAATAAAATTGTATAATTACTAAAATAATCACAAAAGGAGTCAAGTATGGTAATAAATAATTAAATAATTACGAAAATAAATAAAGATATAATATAGTCGTATCAAAAGGTCCAATTTAAATAAGAGTAAATTATATGAGTAACATAAACATTTATCACACGCACTCGACATTCAACATGTAACATGCCACACAGGACTACATATAGCATAAACCTACTTCGCAAAGATGTCCTTAGCGTGGTATATGCCGATCTTTTTCCCGTTACTATCGCCAAGCTCGTACATAGAATTTCCGATAACATTCAAAACAATACACTTTATCTGTTTCGGAGCTAACTTAAGGTGTTCTTACACGATATGTATTTGCATCTGTAAATGTGACTTTTTCAATACATATGTAATTGCGTATGTCTGTCAAATTCACAGACTTTATTTAACTATTTAAAAATACGTTCTTTGAAAACGAAATAAGCTAAACTCAGATGGTTCTATCTGTGAGTCAGATGAAAATAGAAACATTTCTATTTCGTATGTATGTACGTGCATCTGATTTGTACATAAACAAATCTAATTTGCCTTTACACGATATGTTGGCATTTTCGTATGTAAAAAGTGGCATGTACACATGCAAATACATATCGTGTAAACACACCTTTAGCATTATAGTTTTCAATTTGCAAGCTTTGTTTAAAATTTCGGCGATATACCACTTGTCCGATTTGAAATTTTATATCCCTACTCTTAGTATTATTACTTTTTGCTGTTGTTGTTGTTGTAGCGTCAATTTCAGCTAGGGGGAGGCCCAGGAAGTGTGTAACTTCCACAGGGGCTGTCCATAGGAACAGGGGCTATAGCTGAGTGGGGTTCTCAGGGCATGTGAAGAGGTACCGGGAAACATGCGGCGAATCTCCACATGCCAGGCATTGGTTGGGCACATCCTCGTTGATTCTACTCAAGTAGGAGTTGAGCCTGCTGCAATAGCCAGAGCGAAGTTGGGCTATTGTAGTGCGGGTCTCCCGAGGCAGACAAAGTTCTGTCCCGTCCACGTCCGGTGGTTGTGTGTGGGCATTCACAGGGCGGGAGTCTACATAACTTGAGACTGATTCCCTGTGAACGCCGTTCAGGGCCAGTCGGTAGGTTGACGGGTCCAGAAGTTGTTTGATAAACCTCTGGACTTCGTCCGTCAGTTCGTAAAGATGCCTCCTGACGTGCCGTGGCGAGAGCTCTTCCGCGAGCAGCTGTCCGCTGGGATGTCCACGTCTGTGGCTCCCAGCAAGGAACTGCTTGCAGAGCATTATGTTATGCTCCTTTACTGGGAGCATCTGCGCCTCGTTATGTAGGTGGTGTTGGGGCGTCATCAGGAGGCATCCTGTCGCAGTTCGTAATGCCGTGTTTTGGCAGGTCTGTAGCTTCATCCACTGCGTCCTGCTAGTCCCCGGCGACCATACGGGCGTTGCATAGTTTAGAACCGGCCGGCCAATAGCCTTGTATGTTGCCAACAACGTTTCTTTATCTTTGCCCCAAGTGCTGCCGGCCAGCGACTTGAGGACATTGTTGCGGCTCTGTACTCTGTTGACAATTGCGGTTGTATGCGCCGAGAAGGAGAGCAGACTGTCGAAGGTAACTCCGAGCATTTTCGGGTTATTCACCGTCGGTATTGTTACGCCATCGACGTGAATACCCAGTTGCAGTCTGACCTCCTTCGTCCAGGTGGTGAAAAGGGTTGCCGAGGATTTCGCAGGGGATAGGGCAAGGCTCCTTGCAGTGAAGAAGCGAGAAAGTTAGGCGAGGTAACCGTTTACTTTCGAGCACCAGTCATCAATTCCATTCCCAGACGCCATGATCGAACAATCGTCAGCATAGGAGACTATATTAACATCCTCTGGTGGCTGAGGAAGCTTTGAGATGTAATAATTAAACAGTAGTGGGGACAGAACACCACCCTGTGGTACCCCCTGTTTAATTTTACGTGGCTTGCTAGTTTTGTCTCTGAAAATCTCTGACGAGTGTCGACCACTCAGGTAATTCGCCGACCACCGTTTGAGTCCCTGTGGGAGTGAGAAGGCCTCTATATCTTCTAGTAGCGTTGAATGACTGACAGTGTCGAACGCCTTGGACAGGTCCAACGCTACTAGAATAGTTCTCTCACAGGGGCGGTTTCGGTTTAGGCCACGAGTTATCTGAGTGTTTATGGCGTTAAGTGCTGTTGTTGTGTTGTGCACTTTACGGAACCCATGTTGATGCTTCGTTGGGATCAGGTGGAACGTAAAACACGGGAGCAGCAGGGCCTCGAGTGTCTTCGCTACCGGGGAAAGGAGAGTTATCGGGCGATAAGACTCTGCTTTGTTGGCTGGTTTCCCCGGTTTGAGCAGTGGGACCACTCTCCCCATTTTCCAGATATCTGGAATGACGAGAGTGGCCATAGACAGGTTGAGGACCTCCGTTAGGTACGCTACTCCCGCAGGACTCAAATTTTTCAGCATCAACATGCATATTCCGTCAGGTCCAATGGCTTTGGAGGCTTTCGCCTTCCCGATGGCTACCCTTACCTCACCGCTGGCGAAAACAAGAGGCGCACTAGGTTTTGGCATTTTGTGCAGCCTTCTGGTCACACGACGTTCGGCTTTATCCACCGGAGGATGCAGAATGAACTGCCGGTTAAAATAGCTCGCGCATCTCTCAGGGTCCGACGAAGCCTGGACACCAAAGTCTATCTCGACTCTGTCGTTGCGCTTCGTCGGGTTGGACAACGAGCTCACGGTTGACCAAAGTTTGCTCACACCAGAGGCGAAGTTGCAGGTCTTCAGATGCTCTTCCCATTTCTTCCGCTTATGAACGTTCACAAGTTGCCGAATCTCCGAATTGAGATCCCTAATACGGGGATTTCCAGGATCGGCCTGACGAATGTTGTCGCGCTCATAAGCTAGAACAGCCGCTTCGGCAGGAAAGTTAGGACGTGGATCCTTAATACATCCTGCTGGGATGAAGCGAGCTGCAGCAGCGGTGACAACCCTGTGGAGCTTACGTTCACCTACATGAACGTGGTATGGGTAATGCAGTGAAGGCGCCCTCAGTAACATCCGTGAAGCCTTTCCAGTCAGCTTTGGAAAAGTTGACATAAGTCCGGTGATCCACGGAAGCAAAGTCGGCAGGGCAGGTTTATCAATCGAGATGACTATGGGCAGATGGTCTGATACTAGGGTCAGCATAGGTCGCCATGATACGCTGTTTATCAGACCAGCGCTGACAATTGTTAGATCTTGCAAGCTGCGGCAGCTGCCCATAATCCTGGTGGGTGCGTCGTCGTTCATTGTGCAGAATGTCGGATCGTCTATCTGCTCAGCCAGATGTATTCCCCTTCGGTCATTTGACAGGCTTGAGTGCCAAAGATCGTGGTGCGCGTTAAAGTCACCAACTACCATACGGTTTTCACCTCTGAGTAGCGCACCTATTCAGGGTGATATCCTGCCGGGCAGCTGGTATGTATACGTTAAATATTTCGAGCTCAACATCGCCTGACCGGATAGCAATACCGTGACATTCTCGGATGGTATCCCTGCGGTCGATGTCTGCTTCAATAAGACGATACTGCACGGTGTGGTGCGTGATGGACGCTAAACCTCCACCATTATCTCGCTCGCGATCTCGACGGTGCACGTTGTATCCAGCGCAATTCAACAGGGTTGAATTGCCGTGCAACTTCGTCTCTTGGACCGCAGCTATTAATATTCCATGCCTTCTCATAAATACAGTTATCTCCTCGATCTTGCTCTGGAATCCGTTACAGTTATATTATAGCACCTTTGTGTGCCTTGGGATACCGATTGTGATGTGTGGTGTTAAAGAGTTGTAATGCCTTCCGGCCCCCTGCTGTACATGCTGCAAGCCCACATAGTCACTCGTCCAATCTCGCGTGTTGCGAAGTCCTGAGCACGCCCTAAAGTGGCACCAGCCGAGGCAAGAGTTGCACTTGACTGATGTCACGTTACGGTATATTCTGGACTGACAAACAGAGCAGATTGTCGGGGGGACTAGGAGTTGCCGGCGGCGGTGTGTGGGTGCTATTGTGTTTGTTTGTGTGTCTATTGTTGTGTTGTGTTGGGGTGTGGCTGTGTTGATTGTGTGCTGCCCAGGCGGGTGGTGGTTTGCCGTGGAGGCGGTTCGGTTCGAACAGCATGAGGCCACGAACGACGTGGTCCATTGCCGGTGCGTACGTAGGCCTGAGCAGTTGCGGAGGTGACTCCACCCGTCACAGGCATTGCACCTGACCGAGGTAGAGTTTGTATGCAGTCGTCTCTGGCATACGCAGCAGGTGTAAATTTCGGGCTCTGGGTTTGACTCTATACCAGCCCTGAGCAGAAAGGTACGGAGAAGATGTAGCCCTAAAATCGAGCAACGTTTGATGGATTTCGCCGACCTAAATGGGCTTAGATCGCCGAAACAGCAGCCCTTGGTCGGGTAAAACCCGAGTCATTCCGGTACGTAGAACCGGCTGTCGTGGGAATGACTCCTTTTCGCTCGTTGCCTCAACCTCACAATCATTATTCTAAGGCGCCCAACATTCGGTATGGTTCGTAGGATGCAGCATGCTGTATCATAGGTGTAGTGTTAATACTATTTACTATTGTACTTTGTTCATTTTTGTACTTTGTTATTTTTGAAATTATTGAATTAAGTTCTTTTTCAATTTATGTAAATCAAAAAGAAAATTTTTGATTACTTCAGAATTTTTTCTTCTTTGAAATTTAAAATACGTTAAATTAAAAATAAGTTTATATAAAAATAAAATTTCTTTAAAAATACAAATCTATAATTAAATACGCTACA
>NW_023458559.1:102091-125595 GCF_013731165.1 Rhagoletis pomonella | reverse complement strand
AAATAAAATTTCTTTAAAAATACAAATCTATAATTAAATACGCTACATAGGCATACCGAAAGTGGCATAATACGGCGAGGTGTTGATTGCAGAATGTGCAACACTGCGAAGGGCAAAGCAAAGGCAGCATCACTGACATGTATATCCCAGTTACGCTGGTTCTCCTTTATGAATGACCTAATCATCTGTAAAACCGATCGGTTCACTCGTTCAGCAGCGTTGCCTTGGGGTGAATAAAACGCTGTTTTTATGTATTTTGTGTCGTATTTCTCTAGGAAACTGCTAAACATGTCGGAAACAAATTGCCTTCCATTATCAGAATGTACGTATTCGGGCACACCGAATACGTGGAAAACATCTCTTTCTAAATACTTTATGACGTCAGCTGAGGTTGCCTTGCGCATTGGTTTTAAAAACACAAACTTAGAAAAGTGATCGAGACACACGAAGACATACACATTACCGTCACTAGTACGGGGATACGGACCCATGAAATCTATGAACAAACGCTGAAAAGGTCGCTCAGTGATATGTTGTTTTCCCATAAGCGGCTTCTTAAAAACATTTTGCGTGTGTGTTCAAACGTCAGCTACCATCCCTCCCTGGCCAGTAATACTTCGTAGTCGTGCCAGAGTTTTCTGCATACCACTATGACCTGTGGAAGGCGAGCTGTGAGAAGACTCTGCCAGCCCCGGTCGTAACTCCGACGGAGCCCAGAGCTTCCAGGCCAGGTCCGATTGAAGCGCGTCCCCCTGTCGAACTGTAATCGTCGGTAAACGTAGCCGTCTGAAATACAAAGCTCTGGAAGTTTGTCCTGATTTTCTGTGACGGTCTTTTTCAGCTCTATGTATTCTGCTGACTCGAAATAGGGTGAATCCAGGGAATGTCAATCATTCTTTCATTACGTGTTAGCTCCTCCATATTCATACGCGATAAAGTATCGGGTACAACATTTTGTGCCCCTTTCGGTGTTGTATATCAAAATTGTATCCTTGAAGTTTTAGGCTCTATCTAGCCAACCTGCCAGCCAAATCTTTTTGATTCATGAGCCATTTTAGGCTGGCATGATCAGTTATTATCGAGAGTGCGAGTCCTTCCACATACGGCCTGAATCTTTTCACGCTCAGAACTGCAGCGTAACATTCGAGTTGGGTTATGCTGTAATTTTTCTGGGCTTTATTAAGCTTAGCTGAAACATAAGCGATTGGTCGTTCGGTGTTCTCATCGTCCAATTGAAACAATACCCCACACACTCCGTCAGTCGATGTGTCGCATTGAATATAGAAATGTCTGTTAAAGTCCGGATGTGTCAGTACCGGCACCGAGATCAAACTTTGCATTCCCAAGACAGCCGGTTCCACGTACCGGAATGACTCGGGTTTTACCCGAACAAGGGCTGTTGTTTCGGCGACCTAACCCCGCTTAGATCGGCGATACCCCTCAATCATTGTTCGTCCATGGAGCAACTCCTTGCAGCCGGATTGCTCCGCATCCTTCTTCTCCGAGCGGGCGTAGAGCCCAAGCCCGGACCAGAAACGTATTTCTGCTGTGTTTGCCAGAATCGACTCCATCCAAACTCCACTTCGGTTAGGTGCAATTCATGCAACGGATGGAGTCACCTAAGAATCTGCTCTGGTCTTAGGTCTCATCGGGAGTGGACCACAAGCTATGTAGCTCCCTGCTGCTCAAGCCAAACGGCACAATCAGCCTCCACGGCTACCCGCTCGCGCAACGCACCCAACACCCGAAGAGCCTGCACGGTTCCGAGAAGCTCCTCTGGGCAGCAGCAAACCTCCCAACCGCTACCTCCCAACTGCTACGGACTCCAGAGTAAGATTGAAGAGATAGTAGTCTTTATGGGTCGGCATGGCATAATGATAGCTGCGGTCCAAGAAACGAAGTTGCACAGCAACTCAACTCTGTTGGGTTGCGCCGCCTACAATGTGCTCCGTAAAGATCGCGAGCGAGATAATGGTTGCGGACTAGCGTTCATCCTACACCACACAGTCCAGTATCGGCTTATCGAAGAAGACATCGACCCGAGGGACATCATCCTATAATGTGAGGGCATAGCTGTCCGGTCAGGCGATGTCAAGCTCGAAATATTCAACGTCTATATCCCACCTGTCACCTGCTGCCCGGCAGGATATCACCCTGACATAGGTGCGCTACTCAGAGGTGAAAACCGAATGGTAGTAGGTGACTTCAACGCGCACCACGATCTCTCGCACTCAAGCCTGGCCAATGATCGTAGGGGAAATCTTTTGGCTGAGCAGATAGACGATTCGACATTCTGCACCATGAACGATGACGCCCCCACCAGGATTATGGGTAGCTCGCCAGACCTCACAATTGCTAGCGCTGGTCTGATCAATAGCATATCATGGCGACCTTTGCTAACACTAGCATCAGACCATCTACCCATAATCATCTGGATCAATAAGCCCACCGACTTTGCTCCCGCGGACCACCGAACCTACACCAACTTTAACAAAGCTAATTGGGAAGGGCTTCGCGGAAGTTACCGCGAGCAGCTTCCCCGCCCTTCCCACACCCACAAACATACATAATGGCGAACGCCAGTTCCGCAGGGTAGTCACTGCCGCAGCGGCTCGCTTCACCCCGTCCGGACGTATCGCGGAAGTCCGCCCAAATTTCCCAGCCGAAGCAGCTGTACTCGCAAATGAGCGTGACCACCTACGCCAGGTCGACCCCGGGGACCCTCGTCTGAGGGACCTTAATTTGGAGATTCGGCAACTGGTAAATCAGCATAAGCGGAAAAAGTGGGAGGGGCACTTGAAGGCCTGTAACTTCACATCTGGTGTGAGTAAGCTCTGGTCAACCGTGAGGTCCTTGTCTAACCCAACGAAGCGTGATGACAGAGTGGAAATCTCTTTCGAAGGTCGCGCTTCGTCGGACCCGAAAAATGCGCAACCTACTTTAGTAGGCAATTCACACTACATCCTTCGGTAGGCAGAGCCAAACGTCGAGTGACCAGGAGGCTGCACAAACTGCCAACAAATTGTGCCCCCCTTGCTTTCACTTGCGGTGAAGTTCAGGTGGCCATCGGGAAGGCGAAAGCCTCCAAAGCCATTGGACCCGACGGAATCTGTATGCTGATGCTAAAACATTTAGGGCCTAAGGGAGTAGCTTACCTAACGGAGGTCCTCAATTTGTCTATGGCCACTCCTCAATTTGTCTATGGTCCCACTGCTCAAACTGGAGAAGCCCGCCAACAACGGAGACTCTTATCGCCCGATAACACTCCTTTCCCCGGTCGCGAAGACACTTGAGGCCCCACTACTCCCATACTTCACCTGCCACCTGACCCCAGCGAAGCACCAGCACGGATTTCTTAAGTGCATAGCACAACAACAGCACTTAACGCCATAAACACCCAAATAACTCGTGGCCTAAATCGAAACCGCCCCTGTGAGAGAACGGTCCTAGTAGTGCTGGACTTATCAAAGGCGTTTGACACCGTCTGCCATTCCACGCTACTAGAAGACATCGAGGCCTCCTCACTCCCACAGGGACTGAAGCGATGGTCGGCTAATTATATGAGTGGTCGACAGTCGTCGAGATCAAACCTCGAAACCAAGAAGAATTAAACAAGGGATTCCACAAGGTGGTGTTCTCTCCCCCTTACTATTTAACTTCTACATCTCGAAACTTCCTCAACCACCTGAGGGAGTTTCCCTGATCTCAAACGCTGACGATTGCTCGATTTAGGCGTCCGGGAATGGAATTGATGACTTCTGCTCAAAAGTAAACGACAATCTCTCCAGCCTTTCTCGCTTCTTCACTGCAAGGAGCCTAACACTCTCCCCAACGAAATCAACGGCGACCCTCTTCACCGCCTGGACGAAGGAGGTCAGGCTAGAATTAAGTATACACGTCGATGGCACACCAATACCGACTGTAAACAACCCGAAAATTTGAGGGGTCACCTTCGATAGCCTGCTCTCCTACTCCACGCACACAACCGCACCTTTCAATAAAGTACAGAGCCGCAACAAGGTCCTCAAGTCGCTCGCCGGCAGCACTTGGGGCAAAGACAAAGAAACGTTGCTGGCAACATACAAGGCAATTGGCCGGCCGGTTCTAAACTATGCTGCGCCAGTTTGGACGCCGGGGACTAGTTGGACCGGGTGGACGAAGCTACAGACTTGTCAGAACGCCGCACTCCGGACAGCGACTGGGTGCCTTCTGATGACGAATGAGCACCACCTACACAGCGAGGCCCAAGTGCTCCCCGTAAGGGAACACAACAAAATGCTTTGTAAGCAATTTCTGGTGGGGTGTCACAGAAGCGAACACCCAAACAGACCTCTGCTTCAGGAGGAGCCTCCGCCCAGGCACGTCAGGGGGCACCTATTCGTATACAAGGACGCAGTCCAACAATACGTAGACCAACCACTGGACACGACGACATACAGACGAGCCATTAACGACATCCATAGAGAGTCAGTCACCACCTACCTCGACTCTCGACATATGAATGCTGTAATAGGAGCCCAATCACCACCTGTAGAAAGAAGAGACGGAGCTTCAACTGCCAAGAGAGACCCGCGTTACCCTGGCTCAATTACGGTCTGGATACTGTAGCCGCCTCTACAGCTACCTGTTCAGACTCGACCCCAATATCCCCAATGAGTTCCCGGCATGTGGAGAATCCCCCCACGACACCAACCACCTCTTTACATGCCAGCTCAATCCCACCGAGCTAACACCCCTCTCCCTCTGGTTCGAACCCATTGAAACAGCTCGTTTCCTGGGCCTCCCGTAGTTGAGCTTGACGAAAATGATTGAACGTAAACCCGAAAAAAGCGGGGCTTAGTAGTGCCGCTACAACAACAACACATCAAACTTTGTTCCAGTCGATCAAAGGATCTCCTAGCTTCGTCAGTCATATTGCATGTTTTTATCTTGTCTTTGGAGAGACAGTCGTGCGGCGGAGCTGAAATTGTCGCATAGTCCTGGATGAAACGTCGGTACCATCCTGACATGCCCAGAAACCGCCGTAGTTGTTTTGGGGTTTTGGGATCGGGAAAGTTCGTCACAGCTGCTACCTTGTTGGCGTCCGTCCTGATGCATCCATCCCCAACTACGTAGCCGAGATAGCACACCTACTTGTAGCAAAACTTGCTTTTTTCCACATTAAATGTCCATTTAGCCTGACGCAAACACCGAGCGATATTTTCAAATAAACAAACACACATTCATGAAGCGAGTATAACCTTGTTCATTAGACGACACATTCTTTTTGCCGCGATGCAAAGTCTGAAAGGCATGACTGTAAATTGGTATAATGGTCGATCTGGTACCGTAAATACAGTCTTTTCCATAGATTTCTGCTCTAACGGAATCTGCCACAAAGCGCCTTTTAAGTCAATAGCCGAGATAAGTCTTGTGTTCTTCAATCTGCTGAGGATCCCGTCAATATGAGGCAGCGGATAAGCGTCCTTTATTGTCCCCTCTTTCACTTTCCGAGCGGCTAAACAGAGGCGATTCTTGGTGCCCTTGATCACTAAGGAAACAGGCGTCTTTATCCCCTATCTTTGTTTGGGCAAAGAACCTGTTGTCACCCTTCAAAGTCACTATTGTTGAAACAATTTTATTGTAAATCCTTTTATATAATTTACTTTTCTCCCTCATTCTCTGTATTTTCTTAGGGTTTCTACCATTCTTTTTCTTGGAAATTTCCTCGCAAAATATTATTTTTCTAGCATATTCTTTCATATTCTATCTTCCTTTCATGCAAACTTCTTATTTCACGTTTTTTTTTTCTACCTCTACTTTATTTCCTGGTTCGTAGCAATTTTGGTTCTTGAGAATTCTTATTGGTAGTTCTCCGGGTTTTTCTCCCCCTGGCTGAAGCCCTCAGTGATCTCCGCCAGTGTCCCGTTTCCGTTTTCAGGTCTAAACACACAATACGAACCGTCACCTCCACATGAAAATCATATCATATTGTGGAATGATGACTTGCACCTAGTGTCTTTCTTGGCTTCAGTAGGATTTTTAGAGAAGTCGACCGGCATCCCGCACTGGAAGCACAACATCAAGTGGAACGGCGATGGCCAAAATGAGTCAATGGTGGTTTTGGGTTTGTTCTCCGATGTAGGTGCCGGCACCCTACCCTACGCAGGACTAAACCTCTTGCCATCACCATCAGGCAGTTGGCCACTTATCACCCTACGAGGAGTACCTATTGCTTCGACCGGTTTCAGACTACCTCGCTCAACTAACTCCGTGGGAAACTCCGCATCCGAATACGCTAGCTCGTTAACTGTTCTCGACCATTTCCTATTATCTTTAATGACTTTTTCTGCGCGCCTACATTCTGTCTTTAGTTCTGCCAAAGTGTCTGTTTTGGCCGCGAACGGAAAATTGGCCAAATAGGGTTTCAAGTTGCCTTTTATGATCCCCACCAACTCCTTCTCGGGTATCTTCTTCCGTAGGCGAAACGTTAAGTAGTGTATTTCTGCGTAGAATTCTTGCGCCAATTGTTTACGTTCCATAATTTCCCATATAATCTCGTAGTCGGACTCCGTGCTTTTGAAGTGGGCTAGCAGTTCCGCCTTCAGCTCACAGTACACAAAGCTTGGGTCCTCGGCGTGATCTTCCAGCCCCTGCCAGAACCACTTCAGCGCGCAGCCCGACACGAGACTATGGAAATCTGTGAATAGTTGGTTGTGCGAAATTTGGTGCTGCCCCTCATTCTTTCAATACGCAAAATAAAGCTTTCTACTGTAAGCCTTTTACTAGTCCCATCAAATTTGATATGCCACTTCTCTAAATCAACTTTCTTTCATGGAGGCTCGCGCATATCATGTTCCCTCATTTATGAGTCCTTACGGGCTGAGCGGTAGTCACTGCGCTGATTTGTTTCGCCTCCTTGGTCCCTATTTTCCGGTGTTGATGCTATGGTAAAGCGGTGACCCAGTGCTTGTGCGGGTATCTCCATTTCGGTTACTCGGCCGCTGAGGTTCGCAACGTTGATTCTCATGTGCCGCACCGCATTCATGCACTGCGCCATCATGTTGCTGTTTTGTGCATCATCGCATTAATTCAAATTCAAAAAGATATTCAAAACATCTGCTTAACTGAACTAAAAAAAAACGCAGCCAAAAATTTACTATTATTCAGAAACCGGAGATCGCAAAACCAAAAAAAAAATATAAAAAAATATGCCAAAATTCAAAAGTAATAAAAATTATATGGGAAAAATTATATGTAAATAAACAAATATGATAAGTAAATAATGTATTTATAAATATGTGCATGCAATATATATGAAAATATAGGATTAATTAAATAACAAAAAATTAGGTAATTTAAGTTAATATGTGTGTAGATAGGTAAAAAGAGATTTAAAAATAATTCACTTTTCTTGTTGTTTGTTTACTGTGGTAATTCACTTTATTGTTGCTCGTTTTTATGTTTATATGGATATGTGTAAATATGTAATTGTTTCTGTGGAAGTGTTTTCAAAGAATGAATCAATTATTGCTTTGGTGTGTGTGCGGTGAGGCTTGGCGAGGTCCTGGTGAGAGTAAACGTCTGTATGTCTTCTGTCGAAAGTCACGTCAGCTAACTACCCCACTTGTTCAATTTGATGTGGCACTGCAACGCTATACGATATATCGTCAAGTGTGGTTACCGCATTTCCCTTGCCCCCTTGTGAAGGCGTACTATAAACATCACTTACAAGCAGTGCTGGCCTACCTCCTGTAAGGGAGCTGGAATTGTAGCCCCACAAAAATAAAATAAAATTTACCCCCCAAATTGTATGCCACAGCTGCCTCCAGATACCGCTTTGTCCACCTCTGAGTCCGAAAAAGGAACCCTGAAGGTAACTGGACAAACCCCCCGTTCGTCATGACAACACTAATCGCCTGGAAAAAAGGTAAAATAAAATATAACAGGGCAGTGGTTTTGTTGCAAAGCGGAGTGGAAGGCCGGCATGCTCGTGGTTCATGGCTGGGTTCACCGGTTGGGGTGGGTTTCTTGCATTCGCTCCACTGTGCCACGCTAACAAAAAAACGTACATAAGTGGAAGAAGTGGGAAGAGCATCTGAAGACCTGTAACTTCACCTCTGGTGTGGGTAAGCTTTGGTCAACCGTGAGGTCACTATCCAATCCGACGAAGCACGACGACAGAGTCGAAATTTCTTTCTGCGACCATGCTTCGTCGGACCCGGAGCGATGCGCGAGCTATTTTAGCCGGAAGTTCATACTGCATCCTCCGGTGGACAAAGCCAAGCGTCGAATGACCAGAAGGCTGCACAAACTGCCATCAACCTGTGCCCCCCTTGCTTTCACTTGCGGTGAAGTTCAGGTGGCCATCGGGAAGGCGAAAGCCTCCAAAGAAATTGGGCCCGACAGAATATGCATGCTGATGCTGAAAAATTTGGGTCCTGCGGGAGCTAACGGAGGTCCTCAATTTGCCTATGGCCACTCTCATCATCCCAGACATCTGGAAGGTGGGGAGAGTGGTCCCACTGCTTAAACGGGGGAAACCTGCCAACAAAGGAGATTCATTTTTCATTTATTATTATAAAGAAAATTAGTACAATAAGATCCCAAAGATCTTTTTAATACAACGGTAACTTAAAATTAAGACAAGAATAAGAGTTGAGAATAAAAAGTGCATAGTACATCATGTCAAACAAAGCCTGACAAATAGCATTAGGCAAACACTCCTTTCCCCGGTAGCGAAGACACTCGAGGCCTTGCTGCTCCCGTATTTCACAAACCACCTGACCCCAGCGAAGCATCAGCATGGTTTCCGTAAAGTGCACAGTACCACAACAGCACTTAACGCCGCCCCTGTGAGAGAACGATTCTAGTAGCGTTGGACTTGTCAAAGGCGTTTGACACCGTCTGCCACTCCACGGTACTAGGCGGTTCGCAAATTAAATGAGTGGTCGACACTCGGCGGTAATGTTTAGAGACAAATCGAGTAAACTCAGAAAAATATAACAGATGGTTCCATAGGGTGGTGTCCTTTCTCCGCTACTGTTTAACTTTTACATTTCAACGCTCCCTCAACCTCCAGAGGGAGTCTCGATTGTCTCTTACGCCGACTGCTCGATCATGGCGACTGGGAATGGAATTGATGACCTGTGTTCGAAAGTAAACCGGTATCTCTCCGAACTTTCTCGCTTCTTCACTGCAAAGTGTCTAGCCCTCTCCCCTACGTAATTCTCTGCGACCCTGTTCACAACCTGGACGAAGGAGGTCAGGCTACCGCTGGGAATTCACGTCGATGACACACCAATTCCGACGGTGAATAATCCCAAAATACTCGGAGTAATATTCGACAGCCTGCTCTCCTTCTCCACGTACGCAACCGCTATTGTCAATAAAGTACAGAGACCGCAACAAGGTCCTCAAGTCGCTAGCCGGCAGTACTTGGGGCAAAGACAAAGAAACGTTGCTGGCAACATACAAGGCAATAGGCCGGCCGGTTTTGAACTACGCAGCGCCAGTGTGGTCGCCGGGGACTAGTAGGACGCAGTGGACGAAGCTACAGACTGCATAGAACACCGCACTCAGGACAGCGACAGGATACCTCCTGATGTCGCCAGAACATCACCTCCAAAACGAAGCACAAATGCTCCCCATAAAGGAGCACAACATAATGCTCTGCAAGCAGTTTCTGATCGGGAGCCACAGAAGCGGCCACCCGAACAGACAGCTGCTTGCAGAGGAGCCCTCGCATTGGCACGTCAGGAGGCATCTATATGACCTGACGGACGAAGTCCAGAGGTTCGTCAAGCAGCCTCTGGACCCGTCAGCTTACCGACTGGCCCTGAACGGCATTCACAGGGAGTCAGTCTCGAGTTATGTAGACTCTAGACCTGTGAATGCCGTTCTAGGCACACCACCACCGGACATAGACGAGACGGAGCTTCATCTGCCTCGGGACACACGAACAACAATAGCCCAACTTCGCTCTGGCTACTGCAGCAGGTTAAACTCAAACCTGAGTATATTGAATGAGGATGTGTCAAATGAGTGTCCGGCATGCGGAGAGACGCCACATGACTCGAAACATCTCTTCGCATGCCCGGAAAACCCGACAACTCTACGGCTTTGTCCTGGTGGACGGACCCGATAGAGGCTGCACGCTTCCTAGGGCCGCCGTTAGTAGAACTTGACGACAACGACTGAGATACCAACCGATCTGCGCGGGGTTGTTGTAGCCGCTACAACAACAACAACAACAACAACAACAAAATTACTTCATGCCGATATCTACGTATATACACCTATATTCGCGCATACATGTAAGCAAAATAAAAAAGGAACGTAAAAGAAAAAAGGACACAAGTAGTTGCAGAACCAGAGAAAGAAGGCCTGTCCAGTCAGTGGAGTCTACCCACCCTCTCCAATGTATGAACGCGAAGCCATGGACTCTGTACTAACTCGTCTCGTTTTTACAGAGTCCCCTGACCTGACCAAACTCCGTCAATCTGTCCCCAGTCCAATCAAGTCAACTAGTCATGTCACGTGTCTTTACTCCCACGTCCCCTCTTGCGCACAAGCGCAGCACCCACACCAAAAATTAGAATTTAACGCATCATTATTGCTTCTTCTTTCAACCAAAACTCATAATTATTCATTTATTTAACAATTAATTCAATGCTAACCCTAATGCTACTGCTAAATAAATAACTAAATCCAGTACTCAAAGCTCAAAGCACATCGATTTCAAAATCAAAACAAATGAGAGAAAATAATACTCCCACTCCCCAAAGAAAATGGTTATACAAACGCAAAAAAACCAAAATAAAGAAATAACAAAAAGTGATAGACTAAAATAATTCAGAAATTCCTAAATCACAAAAAAAAATGCATACAACTGTCCTACGCTAACAAAAGGCAAACAGGTTTTCAATCCCGCAGCTCTATTTATTATTGCTTTCCAAGTACCTGAGTAGATATGTATGTATGTATGTATGTACATATGTGACCCGAGTGGTCACATGGAAATAAGTAATAAATCAAAGAAAAAATACCAAACAACAATGCACTCACCTGGCCTGTTGTTGTTGTTGTTGTTGTTGTAGCGGCTACAACAACTCCGCCCAGATTGGCTGATATCTCAGTCGTTGTCGTCGAGTTCCACTAACGGCAGCCCCAAGAAGCGTGCAGCCTCTATAGGGTCGGTCCATAGGGACGCCGCCGTTAGGGTTCTGGCGTTTTCCGGGCATGCGAAGAGATGTTTCGAGTCGTGAGGGGTCTCTCAGTATGCCGGACATTCGTTCAGCACATCCGCATTTAACCTACTCAGGTAGGAATTTAGCCTGCTGCAGTAGCCAGAGCGAAGTTGGGCTATTGTTGTCCTGGCCTCCCGAGGCAGATGGACCTCCATCGCGTCAATGTCCGGTGTTTGTGTGCCTAGAACGGCATTCACAGGTCTTGAGTCTACATAACTCGAGACTGCGTCCCTGTGAATGCCGTTCAGGGGCTGTCTGTGAACTGACGGGTCCAGAGGTTGCTTAATGAACCTCTGAACTTCGTCCGTCAGTTCATATAGATGCCTCCTGACGTGCCTCGGCGAGGGCTCCTCTGCAAGCAGCTGTCTATTTCGGTGGCCACATCTGTGGCTCCCAGCAAGAAACTGCTTGCAGAGCATCGTGTTCTGCTCCCTAATTGGGAGCATTTTCGCCTCATCGTGGAGGTGGTGTTCTGGTGACATCAGGAGGCATCCGGTCGCTGTCTTAAGTGCTGTATTTTGTACGGTCTGTAGCTTCGTCCACTGCGTCCTACTAGTCCTCGGCGACCACACTGGTGCTGCGTAGCTTAAAACCGGCTGGCCTATTGCCTTGTATGTTGCCAGCAACGTTTCTTTGTCTTCGCCCCAAGTACTGCCGGCTAGTGACTTGAGGCCCTTTTATGCGGCTCTGTACTTTATTGACAATAGTGGTTGCGTGCGGAGAGAAGGAGAGCAGGCTGTCGAATGTTACTCTGAGAATTTTAGGATTATTCACCGTCGGAATTGGTGTGTCATCGACGTGAATTCCTAGCGGTAGCCTGACCTCCTTCGTCCAGGTTGTGAAAAGGGTCGCAGAGGATTTCGTAGGGGAGAGGGCTAGACACTTTGCAGTGAAGAAGCGAAAAAGTTCAGAGAGATATCCGTTTACTTTCGAACACAGGTCATCAATTCCACTCCCAGTCGCCATGATCGAGCACTCGTCGGCGCAAGAGACAATCGAGACTCCCTCTGGTGGTTGAGAGAGCTTTGAAATGTAAAAGTTAAACATTAGTGGGGAAAGGACATCACCCTGTGGAACCCCCTGTTTTATTTTCCTAAGTTTGCTCGATTTGTCTCTAAACATTACCGACGAGTGTCGACCACTTAGATAATTTGCGGACCACCGTTGGAGCCTCTGTGGGAGAGAATAAGCCTCTATATTTTCTAGTAGCGTGGAATGGCTGACAGTGTAAAAAGCCTTTGACAGGTCCAACGCTACTAGAATCGTTCTCTCACAGGGACGGTTACGGTTAAGGCCACGAGTTGTCCGAGTGTTTATTGCGTTAAGTGCTGTTGTTGTACTGTGCACTTTACGGAAACCATGCTGATGCTTCGCTGGGGTCAGGTGGTTCGTGAAATACGGGAGCAGCAGGGCCTCAAGTGTGTTCGCTACCGGGGAAAGGAGTGTTATCGGTCAATATGAATTTCCTTTGTTGGCAGGTTTACCCGGTTTGAGCAGTAGGACCACTCTCCCCACCTTCCAGATGTCTGGGATGATGGAGAGTGTCCATAGACAAAGGGAGGACCTCTGTTAGGTACGCTACTCCCGCAGGACCCAAATTTTTCAGCATCAGCATGCATATTCCGTAGAGACCCATGGCTTTGGAGGCTTTCGCCTTCCCGATGGCCACCTGAACTTCACCGCAAGTGAAAGCAAGGGGGGCATAATTTGTTGGCAGTTTCTGCAGCCTTCTGGTCACTCGACGCTTGGTTTTGTCTATGAACTGCCGGCTAAAGAAGCTCGTGCATCGCTCCGGGTCCGACGAGGTATGGTTGCCGAAAGAAATTTCGACTCTGTCGTCGTGCTTCGTCGGATTGGACAGTGACCTCACGGTTGACCAAAGCTTACTCACACCAGAGGTGAAGTTGCAGGTCTTCAGATGCTCTTCCCACTTCTTCCGCTTATGTACGTTTACTAGTTGCCGCGTTGAGATCCCTGATACGGGGATCTCCGGGATCGGCCTGACGAAGGCTGTCACGCTCATCGGCTAGAACAGCCGCTTCAGCAGGGAAATTTGGGCGTGGGCCGGTGATGCATCCTGGCGGTAAGAAGCGGGCTGCAGCATCGGTGACAGCCCTGCGGAACTTACGTTCACCAAGGTGGACGTCGGTTGGTGTGGGAGGGCAGCGAAGGTGTTTTCAGTAAATTCCGCGAAGCCTTTCCAATCAGCTTTTGAAAA
This sequence comes from Rhagoletis pomonella, assembly GCF_013731165.1. Taxonomy (NCBI): domain Eukaryota; kingdom Metazoa; phylum Arthropoda; class Insecta; order Diptera; family Tephritidae; genus Rhagoletis; species Rhagoletis pomonella. The sequence goes on along the minus strand of NW_023458559.1, from coordinate 112,149 downwards.
GTTGATATGTGTTCGGTGCTCCGCGGAAGCAAAGCCGGTTGGTTTATCGATCGAGATAACTATGGGCAGGTGGTCTGATGCCAAAGTCAGCATAGGTCGCCATGATATACTGTTTATCAGACCAGCGCTAACTATTGTTACGTCTGGCGAGCTGCAGCAGCTGCCCATAATCCTGGTGGGTGCGTCGTCATTCATTGTGCAGAATGTCGAATCGTCTATCTGCTCAGCCAAGTCAGTTCCCCTACGATCGTTTGACAGGCTTGAGTGCCAAAGATCGTGGTGCGCATTAAAGTCGCCTACTACCATACGGTTTTCACCTCTGAGGAGCGCACCTATGTCAGGGTGATATCCTACCGGGCAGCAGGTGACAGGCGGTATATAAACGTCAAATATTTCGAGCTCAACATCGCCTGACTGGAAAGCAATGCCCTGGCATTCTAGGGTGGTATCCCTGCGGTCGATGTCTGGTGAGGTCTGCGACCGAGCAGCGCAACACGGGCCCTCAAAGTTCTTCGTCCAATCTCGCGTTGTACGTAGACCTGAGCATGCCCTAAAGTGCCACCAGCCAAGGCAGGTGTTGCACTTGACTGATGTCACATTACGGAATATCCTGGTCTGACATACCGTGCAGATTGTAGGAGGAACCAGGAGTTGTTGGCGGCGGCGTGTGGGTGGTGGTGTGGTTGTGTGTGTTCTGTGGTCTGTAGCCGTTGTGGTGTGGTCTATTGTGTTATGTTGATGTGCTGTGGTGTTTGTGTGGGCCTGCTCAGGCGGACTGGGGTTAGCCGTGGAGGCTGCTCTGTTAGAGCAACAGGGGGCCACAAAAGACGTGGTCCACTGCCGATGTGTCCGTAGTCCTGAGCAGACTCTGAGGTGACTCCACCCCTCGCAAGCATTGCACTTGACAGAGGTGAAGTTGTGGTGTAGTCGTCTCTGGCATACACAGCAGGTGTAGGTTTCTGGCCCTGGGTTTGACTCGATGCCAGCCCTGAGTAGGAGAAAGCGTAGCGAATGTAGCCCTATGGACGAACAACTTCTGAGATACTTCGCCGACCTAAACGAGGTTAGATAGCCGCTACAACAACAACAACAGGTTAGATCGCCGAAACAACAGCCCTTGGTCGGGTAAAACCCGAGTCATTCCGGTACGTAGAACCGGCTGTCGTGGGAATGACTCACGGTCTCTCCTCCGATGGTGGTACCAGCATGCGGGAGAACCTGTGTGGGAGGAAACTTAAAATACTCTACGCATAAATATATATATATACATATGTATGCCTACGATGGCGATTCCTAGGTACTTAGTAGTTTCCTTGCTGGTCACTTGCTTCTGGTAGCGAGCAACGAACAAGTCAGTTACTACTCTGGCGATCAACATTTTGATGTGAAGAAAAAAATATACAGTATCGGTCATATCTATAGCACGCCATTTCAAAGTGATATTGTGTGCAACTTATGTTTATTTATTTATTTTTAAGAATTTTCAATTAAAATACAGTTCTTTCTCTAACAAACCCCATATAAACCCAAGTTTAACAATTGGTAGAAAACTTCAAAAAAGTGCAACAAATTTTCACCTAAGTTTCAAACTTTTTTCTCGGAAGTGTTAGAATTTTTTTGAGTACACAGTTTTTTAGCCCCTGCAATTTTAGTCTGATAATGTGCAAATTTCAAGTGGCTACGAATTACCGTTAATTTTTTAGAATTTTTTTTGTCGCATTGGCTTCCATATAATGAATAAACTCAATTTATTTGTATATGGATGAAAACCGCAACACCTTTGGCGAAAAAAATTCTAAAAAATCAACGGTAACTTTTAGCCACTTGAAACTTGCACATTATCAGACTAAAATTGAAGGGACTAAAAAACTGTGTACTCAAAAAAATTCTAACACTTCCGAGAAAAAAGTTTAAAACTTAGGTGAAAATTTGTTGCACTTTTTTGAAGTTTTCTACAAATTGTTAAACTTGGGTTTATATGGGGTTTGTTAGATAAAGAACTGTATTTTAATTGAAAATTCTCAAAAATAAACAAATAAACATAAGTTGCACACAATATCACTTCGAAATGGCGTGCTATAGATATGACCGATACTGTATATATATCAAAAAAAAATGTGCGAATAAAACTAAGAGTATAATTTAAAAAAAAAAATACTTATGAAGGAATACAAAAAATATATATAATAATCCAATCCAAAACCTACTAACCGATGTGCAAAAATTGCTACTTATGTATGAATGTATGTGACCACCAAAAAAAGGAAATCTGAATAAAAATGAAGCTAGTGTTGTGAAGCAAAAAAACGTGAAAACTACGACTATAAGTTCCCTACTAACTAACGAAACTGCAAAAAAATTCCTGATACCAGTGGGCTTAGTTACTACTAATCAAGTTAGTTTTTTTTCTACATACATATGTACATTCATATATGTATGTCTTACAGCCGGCTTCACCAGCAATTTAAATGGAAAATGGTTTTCTTTTTTCTCTCAGTCAATCTCCATCTAAACTTTGAAAAATTAAAATCATTCTTTACTTAAGTGGCTTCCGTGAAATTGGCTGTAAGTGACATAAACTCGCAGTTCAAATATGCCTTTGACATAAACTAGTTAAATAAGTTAATTAAGGCACGGGGGAGATAAAAAAAATGGCAGGCAAAAGAAACTCCAAAAAGCTAACAAAACAAATCAAGCTCAAAAAGGAAATCTCTAACCCTAGCAAGTATATGCATGTATACCTATAACTATTTACATATGTATGTATATTAATATGAAAAACTCGTAATTAGTATGTACTAATTTCCTGCTCTCGCTGGAGCTTCCAGTAGAGGCTACAACAACCCCGCCCAGATCGGTTAATATTTCAGTCGTTGTTGTCGAGTTCCACTAACGGCAGCCCTAAGAAGCGTGCAACCTCTACGGGGTCGGTCCACAGGGATAACGCCGTTAGGGTTATCGGGTTTTCCGGGCATGCGAAGAGATGTTTCGAGTCGTGAGGGGTCTCTCCGCATGCCGGACACTCATTTGGCACATCCGCATTTAGCGTACTCAGGTATGAGTTTAACCTGCTGCAGTAGCGAAGTTGGACTATTGTGGCTCTTGTCTCCCGAGGCATATGGAGCTCCGTCGCGTCAATGTCCGGTGTTTGTGTGCCTAGAACGGCATACACAGGTCTAGAGTCCACATAACTCGAGACTGAGTCCCTGTGAATGCCGTTCGGGGCCTGTCGGTACGCTGACGGGTCCAGAGACTGCTTAATGAACCTCTGGACTTCGTCCGTAGGTTCATATAGATGCCTCCTGACGTGCCTTGGCGAGGGCTCCTCTGCAAGCAGCTGTCGGTTTGAGTGGCCACATCTGTGGCTCCCAACCTTCCTTAACTGGGAGCATTTTCGCCTTGTCATGGAGGTGCTGCCTGTAGCTTCATCCACTGCGTCCTACTACTCCCCGGCGACCACACTGGTGCTGCTTTGTTTAAAACCGGCCGGTATATTGCCGTGTATGTTGCCAGCAACGTTTCTTTGTCTTTGCCCCAGGTACCGCCGGCTAGCGACTGGAGGACTTTGTTGCGGCTCTTTACTTTGTTGACAGTAGCGAATGCGAGCGCAAAGGAGAGCAGGCTGTCGAATGTTACTCTGAGAATTTTGGGGTTATTCACCGTCGGAATTGGTGTATCATCGACGTGAATTCCCAGCGGTAGCCTGACCTCCTTCGTCCAGGTGGTGAACAAGGTCGCAGAGGATTTCGTAGGGGAGACGGCAAGACACTTTGCAGTGCAAAAGCGAGAAAGATCGGAGAGATACCCGTATACTTTCGAACACAGGTCATCAATTCCATTCCCAGTCGCCATGATCGAGCAATCGTCGGCGTAAGAGACAATCGAGACTCCCTCTGGTGGTTGAGGGAGCTTTGAAATATAAAAGTTGAGCAGTAGCGGGGAAAGGACACCACCCTGTGGAACCCCCTGTTTTATTTATCTAAGTGTGCTCGATTTGTCTCCTAACATTACCGACGAGTGTCGACCACTCAGATAACTTGCCGACCACCGTTTGAGCCTCTGTGGTAGAGAGGAAGCCTCTATATCTTCTAGTAGCGTGGAATGGCTGACAGTGTCAAAAGCCTTTGACAGGTCCAACGCTACTAGTATCGTTCTCTCATAGGGACGGTTACGGTTTAGGCCACAAGTTGTCTGCGTGTTTATGGCGTTAAGTGCTGTTGTTGTACTGTGCACTTTACGGAAACCATGCTGATGCTTCGCTGGGGTCAGGTGGTTCGTGAAATACGGGAGCAGCAGGGCCTCAAGGGTCTTCGCTACCGGGTTATCGGTCGATACCAATCTCCTTTGTTGGCAGGTTTCCCCGGTTTGAGCAGTGGGACCACTCTCCCTAACTTCCAGATGTCTGGGATGAAGAAAGTGGCCAATGAAAGTACCGCAGGACCCAAATTTTTCAGCATCATCAGGGCGGCACAATTGGTTGGCAGTTTGTGCAGCCTTCTGGTCACTCGACGCTTGGTTTTGTCTATGAACTGCCGGCTAAAGAAGCTCGTTCATCGCTCCGGGTCCGACGAGGCATGGTTGCCGAAAGAAATTTCGACTCTGTCGTCGTGCTTCGTCGGATTGGACAGTGACCTCACGGTTGACCAAAGCTTACTCACACCAGAGGTGAAGTTACAGGTCTTCAGACGTTCTTCCCACTTCTTCCGCTTATGTACAATCACTAGTTGCCGAATCTCCGCGTTGAGATCCCTGATACGGGGATCTCCGGGATCGGCCTGACGAAGGCTATCACGCTCATCGGCTAGAACAGCCGCTTCGGCAGGGAACTTTGGACGTGGGTCCGTTGTACATCCTGCCGGTATGAAGCGAGCTGCAGCAGCAGTGACAGCCCTGCGGAACTTACGTTCACCGAGATGGACGTCGGTTGGTGTGGGAAGCGCTGTGAAGGTGTTTTCGGTAAACTCCGCGTAACCTTTCCAATCAGCTTTAGAAAAGTTGATATAGGTCCGGTGTTTGGCGAAGGCAAAGTCGGTTGGTTTATCTATCGAGATGACTATGGGTAGGTGGTCTGATGCTAAAGTCAGCAGGTCGCCATGTTATGCTGTTTATCAGACCAGCGCTGACTATGGTGATGTCTGGCGAGCTACTGCAGTTACCCATAATCCTGGTGGGTGCGTCGTCGTTCATTGTGCAGAAAGTCGAATCGTCTATCTGCTCAGCCAAGTCTGTTCCCCTACGATCGTTTGACAGGCTTGAGTGCCAAAGATCGTGGTGCGCATTAAAGTCACCTACTACTATACGGTTTTCACCTCTGAGGAGCGCACCTATATCAGGGTGATATCCAGCCCGGCAGCAGGTGACAGGGGGTTAAATATTTCGAGCTCAACATCGCCTGACCGGATAGCAATGCCCTGACATTTTAGGGTGGTATCCCTGCGGTCGATGTCTGCTTCGATCAGACGATACTGCACGGTGTGGTGCGTGATGAACGCTAAGCCACCACCATTATCTCGCTCGCGATCTCGACGGTGCACGTTGTACCCGGCACAATTCAACAAAGTTGAATTGCTGTGCAACTTCGTCTCTTGGACCGCAGCTATCAATATACCATGCCGACACATGAAGACGGTTATCTCCTCAATCTTGCTCTGTAGCCCGTTGCAGTTAAATTGAAGGAGCTTCCTCGCAAGAATGGAAGTAATCCTAACCAAGCAATTTATCAAAGCTGACGACATTGGTTTGGTTAAAGTCAATCCTCAGAGTGTGTATACCTGGGGAATATACTTATCGGCATTGTTGCACCACATTCCTTCCGGCAAATCCGCAACCAAGTTGGTACCTGTGGAAATAAAGAGTATGTGGATATAAAAATTCATACACAAGCAGTCGAACGGAACGGACGTGTTTTCTTTCATCTCGCTCGTCTCGCAATAATCTCAATAATCGCAAAAATCAATAATCGCTTCAACTGTTGTTATTTCAGTCAATTTTTATTTAATTTCAATCAATATCGTTAATCGCGGGCCAGTGTCCCTAATATTTTCTGCACCTCAAGTTTGGCGCTGTGCAATTATTATTTATTTATTCATCGGTAAATTCATAACAAATTGCGTGTTAATCGTGATGTCGGCTACCACGGCTGCTACGGATAAATTGTCTGCCTCTTCTTCGTCACTCAAGCGTCGACTGAGCAAAGATTTCCCCGCTGCTAAACCAGTTAAGCTCGACGAAGGTAACTCACTCGCAGCAGTTTTTGGTAAATTGAAAGAGATTGAGGAAAGAGTTCAGCAGCAGACGGAACAGTTGCGACCGCTAACTGAGAGTGTCTCAAACAAACTGGCTGAGGTGGAGAAGAAACTGGCGAAGCGAATCGAAGAAGAGATATCTGTCCTCACTGCTACGGTGGTTGAGTCGTCTGCGCGCATATCTGTCTTGGAGGGGAATGTGCAAAAGGCAGAAGCGGACATCGCTTGCATTAAGAAGGAGTTGGAATAATGTGACCAACTATTTCATAGCTCAAAGAAGTACAGGTTAGGTTGGGTTAAGTTAAAGCCGCGAGCCGATTACGAAATTTCGAATGCGGCTAATTTCGATACATGAGAGATCAGTGTTTTTTCAGAAGTGCGAGCCAAAATTCTTCCATCTTAGCCTCGCGAAGGTTGGACAGTCTAAAAGAAAGTGTGGAGATGATACCACTTCACCTTCCGTTTGACAGCTGATACAAAAAGATCAGTCGAAATTCCTAGTCTCACCGCACGAATACCAATCACACAATGGGCTGTCAGAACCCCCCATCACTAGCCCTTGAGTAAAGTGCCCTTTAAAAATGTTTTCTGCAGCAGAGAAACGTCTTCTTTTCCTTTTTTTCTGTCAGAAAAGGACCCGGCTTGTCTTAGCCTAATAGCAGTTCGTGCTGCGACAATTCTGTCTGCAATATCCGCAGGCGCCGTGTTCAACATATGTTTGTGAAGCGCCAGTATAGGTGTGGTTCCTAATCCTCCGCTAATTCCTGTTTAACAATTGTAGCCTTCTCTAGTGAGTTCCACCAGGCAAGGGCTTCTTGAAACAATAAAGGCTTAAATCTGATTTCCTATAGCTAAAGAATTAATTTGGGCGAAAGACCACACCTTCTACAGTTAGTTCCCCTACAGAAGTACAAGGCAACAGACACCTTTCCTACCCTTTCCTCAATGTTAGGCTTCTACGACAGCCGCCGTTGAGCCAGATGTAAAAGGGTGTATAAAAGTCGTCCTTTAACCAAAAGTTCCACATCCTCTACATAGGCGATAACCCGGCAACCCACTTTCTCCAATTCCTCTTGAAGGTCGTTTACAACCGCAATAAAAAGCAGGGGAGAGAGAACGCCACCTTTTGGAGTGCTTCTATTGACTCTGCTCTGAGTGCAGACGCTCTCCCACTCCGCCGTGACAGTTCTGCCACGAAGTAAGCTTATTAGGTTGGTTTCAACCCCCAGATTATGAATATACTTGACTATTGCCTCTGGAGTGACATTGTTGAAGGCCCCCTCGATATCAAAGAAGGCCTCTACAGCATAATCTTTATGCGTGAAGGCTTCCTCAGACGACTTTACCAATGTGTGCAGGGCGGTATTCACCAACCTTTTCTTGCAATAAACATATTGAGCTCTTGAAGGACAGTCACGAGTAATCGCGTTTCTTATATACAGGTCTATCAGTCTCTCTAACGTTTTTAGCAAAAACGCAGAGACTGATAGGCCTTAAATCCCTACGGGAAACATCAGCGCCTTTTCCTGCCTTCGGGATGAACGCAACACTGACTACCCTCCAAGCCTTGGGGATGTACCCGGTCCTCCCGCAGTTCTCATAAATAGGATACAACCAATTACTCGGCACCTTCACAGCCCTTTGCATTTGCGAAGGTATGATGCCATCGGTCCCCGGCGACTTTAATGGTTTAAACGAATTTGTCGCCCAGGCCATGTGACGATCATCCAGAAGAAGGGAGAAACAAACGCAAAAACATTTATATCATGCGTGACCAAGTATTTCAAAGCTCAAAGAAGTACAGGACCTGAGAACAAAAAATTGTGTTAAAGTAATGACATAAATGGTAAAAGCAGAATATATAACAACGTTGACAGTGTACCAAACCCAACAAAGTTAATTTTTTAATTAACAGGTAAAAAAGTATAAGTTGGGGCGGATTAAATATAGTTGTTTTTCACATTTCTTTAAACTATGTAAATGAAAGGCTCGGGGTTTCCCCCTGTTTCAAATATTTTCGATAATATGCTCAATTACACTTAGTTATATATTTAAATAAATGAACTGGGCTTGGAAATCGATAAAGTGCATAAGCGGTGTCTTGCTCATTTTCCGAAAATCTATACATATAATAAAATTTTTACAGGCCGATGTCTGTACATAATAGATATTAAAGAAAAATTAATATGGGCGGTCTTTATAAGAGCAACAGAAGCCAAGTCAAGAATTTTTAGAAATAGAAATACAAAGCAGTTTTCACCGTTGTATTGCTTGAAGTCTAACTTAAAATCTAGAAGAATAAAAAAATTAGAGTTGCCACCTGTTTGAAAATTACAGTTTTGCTAAAATTGATAGATACATTAAATATTGCAATATGGCTGTAAAAATAAAGAGGTTTCAAAAGGCTCACAGCCGACAATTTTTTTTGGGGAACGTTGCGACCTGTTTGAAAATTTTTGTGTGTTTTAATTAAGAAGATAAATTAAATATTGCAATATGGGTATCAAAATAAAGAGGTTTAGGAAAGTTTGCTACCGGGAATGTTTGAGGAATATTTTAAATATTATAATTCTGGAGGTAAATTAAAGCGGTTTAAGAAAGTTTACTGTCGAAAATACTTTTGAAAATACTATTTGGAAACTTAATTCAGTTAAATTGACAAGATAAGATAAATATTGAATTAGTACACCTTTGAAGAAAGATCGCGATATGTATGTAGACTGGAGTTATAGGAATATAAATTAAATTTCCATGAGAAAGCCGAGTAGTATAAAAAATAAAGAATTCTTCATAAATCAAAAATTTGTTTGAAAATCTCCCATCACAAATCTCTTTATTTTATCTTCCAAAAATTAGGCCATACGAGTCTTGGAAAAGAGGAACAATCCAAAAATACTTTTTTCATGAATTTATTGATATGATGAAATATTAATTAATCTGTCGTTAGTATGCCAAGCGTTCATTGAAGCAAGCATACTTTTAACGTGCGTTCTGTCACTTAAAATGAAATTTGTCAGCTACAGATGTGAAGTGATTGACAGTCATAATTTACATATCGTTGCCTGGGTAAAAGATTGTCGTATGTTAATTTGGGCAGGTTGTGGGAAATCGCGATTGAAGTTTGGAATGCAATTTCTCAAAAACGCGAAGATAGATTTTCTCTAATGTCTCTGAAAATGTTACTAGTTCCCAAAATTCTTAAATTATTTAATTTTTAATGTTTATTGTTAATTATAATAATAGATTGGCGCTTACACATATGTTAGTTTTTGGCCGAGCTTCTCCTCCGATTTGTGACATGCTCCTTGATATTGTCACACAAAGCGGAGGGACCTACAGTTTCACGCCGACCCGATCGGCGATTGTATTTTTATGAGAAGCTGTTTTTCATGGCAGAAATACTCTCGGAGGTTTGCCATTGCCTGCCGTGGGACGACCGCCGTTAAGAAAAAACCTTTTTCTATATTTTTGCGATGTGGCTTTGACCAGGGCTTGAACCCAGACGTTGCGGAGTGGAAGCACGCACTGCTTACCACTACCGACGATCGGTTTATTGTTAATTATTTTACAGTTTATGAAGGATTTTCTTTTGTAAAATTTTGTCGTAAGCGTCATTTGTCCATAATTTGGCAGCGAGTTTGTATGAAATACCACAAAATGTGATTCAAATTTCTACCAGATTAACGACACTTTTTGCTCAATATTCGGAAACTAAAGGATATATCCGAAAATGGAGAACGCCATTTTTAAGATATTGATTAGTTTAATATGACTGCATCACCAACTAAATTTTTACTAAATTATCGGAAAAGT
>NW_023458559.1:92908-102081 GCF_013731165.1 Rhagoletis pomonella | reverse complement strand
GTTGGGCACATCCTCGTTGATTCTGCTCAAGTGGGAGTTGAGCCTGCCGCAATAGCCAGAGCGAAGTTGGGCTATTGTAGTACGGGTCTCCCGAGGCAGACAAAGTTCTGTCCCGTCCACGCCCGGTGGTTGTGTGTCTAGAACGGCATTAATAGGGCGGGAGTCTACATAACTTGAGACTGACTCCCTGTGAATGCCGTTCAGGGCCTGTCGGTAGGTCGACGGGTCCAGAGATTGTTTGATAAACCTCTGGATTTCGTCCGTCAGTTCGTAAAGATGCCTCCTGACGTGCCGTGGGATGGCCACGTCTGTGGCTCCCAGTAAGGAACTGCTTGCAGAGCATTATGTTATGCTCCTTTACTGGGAGCATCTGGGCCTCGTCATGAAGGTGGTGTTGAGGCGTCATCAGGAGGCATCCTGACGCAGTTCGTAATGCCGTGTTTTGGCAGGTCTGTAGCTTCATCCACTGCGTCCTGCTAGTCCCCGGCGACCATACGGGCGCTGCGTAGTTTAGAACCGGCCGGCCAATTGCCTTGTATGTTGCCAACAACGTGTCTTTATCTTTGCCCCAAGTGTTGCCGGCCAGCGACTTGGACGACATTGTTGCGGACCTGTACTTTGTTGACAATTGCGGTTGTATGCGCCGCGAAGGAGAGCAGACTGTTGAAGGTAACTCCGAGGATTTTCGGGTTATTCGCCGTCGGTATTGTTACGCCATCGACGTGAATACCCAGTGGCAGTCTGACTTCCTTCGTCCAGGTGGTGAAAAGGGTTGCCGAGGATTTCGCAGGGGATAGGGGAAGGCTCCTTGCAGTGAAGAAGCGAGAAAGTTTGGAGAGGTAACCGTTTACTTTCTAGCACAAGTCATCAATTCCATTCCCAGACGCCATGATCGAACAATCGTCAGCATACGAGTCTATATTAACACCCTCTGGTGGCTGAGGAAGCTTTGAGATGTAATAATTAAACAGTAGCGGGGACAGGACACCACCCTGTGGTACCCCGTTTAATTTTACGTGGCTTGCTAGTTTTGTCTCTGAAAATTACTGACGAGTGTCGACCACCCAGGTAATTCGCCGACCACCGTTTGAGTCCCTGTGGGAGTGAGGAGGCCTCTATATCTTCTAGTAGCGTTGAATGACTGACAGTGTCGAACGCCTTGGACAGGTCCAACGCTACTAGAATAGTTCTCTCACAGGGGCGGTTTCGGTTTAGGCCACGAGTTATCTGAGTATTTATGGCGTTAAGTGCTGTTGTTGTGCTATGCACACACCCATGTTGATGCTTCGCTGGGGTCAGGTGGTTCGTAAAACACGGGAGCAGCAGGGCCTCGAGTGTCTTCGCTACGGGGGAAAGGAGAGTTATCGGTCTGGTCACTCGACGTTTGCCTTTATCCACCGGAGGATGCAGAATGAACCGCCGGTTAAAATAGCTCGCGCATCTCTCAGCGTCCGACGAAGCCTGGTCACCAAAGTCTATCTCGACTCTGTCGTCGCGCTTTGTCGGGTTGGACAACGACCTCACGGTTGAACAAAGCTTGCTCACACCAGAGGCGAAGTTGCAAGTCTTCAGATGCTCTTTCCATTTCTTCGGCTTATGTACGTTCACATGTTGCCGAATCTCCGAATTGAGATCCCTAATACGGGGATTTCCGGGATCGGCCTGACGAAGGTTGTCGCGCTCATCAGCTAGAACAGCCGCTTCGGCAGGAAAATTCGGACGTGGATCCTTAATACATCCTGCTGAAATTAAGCGAGCTGCAGCAGCGGTGACAACCCTGCGGAACTTACGTTCACCTACATGAACGTCGGTTGTATGGGTAGTGCAGTGAAGGCGCCCTCAGTAACATCTGTGAAGCCTTTCCAGTCAGCTTTGGAAAAGTTGACATAAGTCCGGTGATCCACGGAAGCAAAGTCGGCAGGTTTATCAATCGAGATGACTATGGGCAGATGGTCTGATGCTAGAGTCAGCATAGGTCGGCAAGATACGCTGTTTATCAGACCAGCGCTGACAATTGTTAGATCTAGCGAGCTGCAGCAGCTGCTCATAATCCTGGTGGGTGCGTCGTAGTTCATTGTGCAGAATGTCGATCGTCAATCTGCTCAGCCAGATGTATTCCCCTACGATCATTTGACAGGCTTGAGTGCCAGAGATCGTGGTGCGCGTTAAAGTCACCAACTACCATACGGTTTTCACCTCTGAGTAGCGCACCTATTTCAGGGTGATTTCCTGCCGGGCAGCTGGTGACAGGGGGTATGTATACGTTAAATATTTCGAGCTCAACATCGCCTGACCGGATAGCAGTACCCTGACATTCTAGGATGGTATCCCTGCGGTCGATGTCAGCTTCAATGAGACGATACTGCACGGTGTGGTGCGTGATGAACGCTAAACCTCCACCATTATCTCGCTCGCTATCTCGACGGTGCACGTTGTATCCGGCGCAATTCAACAGGGTTGAATTGCCGTGCAACTTCGTCTCTTGGACCGCAGCTATTAATAATCCGTGCCTTCCCATAAAGACCGTGAGCCCTCGATCTTGCTCTGGAGTCCGTTACAGTTAAATTGTAGCCCCTTTGTGTGCTGTGGTATTAAAGAGGGTTGTTGCCTGCCGGCCCCCTGCTGTACGTGCTGCAAAAGGGGGTGCTACCTTGTGGTGGTGGTTGGCGGCGTCGCGGGGGAGGGATGCGACGGGGCAGCACAGCAGGGGCCCACATAGTCACTCGTCCAATCTCGCGTGTTGCGAAGTCCTGAGCATGCCCTAAAGTGGTACCAGCCGAGGCAAGAGTTGCACCTGACTGATGTCACGTTACGGTATATTCTGGACTGACAAACAGAGCAGATTGTCGGAGGTACTAGGAGTTGGCGGCGGCGGTGTGTGGGTGCTATTGTGTTTGTTTGTGTGTCTATTGTTGTGTTGTGGTGGGGTATGGGTGTGTTGATTGTGTGCTGCCCAGGCGGGTGGTGGTTTGCCGTGGAGGCGGTCCGGTTCGCACAGCATGGGGCCACGAACGACGTGGTCCATTGCCGGTGCGTACGCAGGCCCGAGCAGTTACGGACGTGACTCCACCCGTCACAGGCATTGCACCTGACCGAGGTGGAGTTTGTATGCAGTCGTCTCTGGCATACGCAGCAGGTGTAGATTTCTGGCCCTGGGTATGACTCTATGCCAGCCCTGAGCAGAAGGGTGTGGAGAAGGTGTAGCCCTAGGATCAAGCAACGTTTGATGGATTTCGCCGACCTAAACGGGGTTAGATCGCTGAAACAACAACCCTTGGTCGGGTAAAACCCGAGTCATTCCGGTACGTAGAACCGGCTGTCGTGGGAATGAGACCAATCAGTCTCCTTGTGCTCTAGATTTAACTGTGATCTGTCCTCGATATCATCTTGGGCTTTAAAAAATGAGCTTTGTCTGAACAGTGATAAATCCTATGTGTTACCCATTTCTAAACTTCGCGTCGCCTTTTCTGCCATACCTAGCTTATATATAAATAATAAGTGTCTTAAATTTGTGTCTAAAGTGACGAATCTTGGTTTTGTAATCAACTCTAGTCTTTCCTGTGATGATCACGTGAATTTCGTAATTAGCAAAGTATTCATCACTCTTCGTAATTTAAGAATGTCTGCATCCTTTACGCCGGTCGACATCAGGAGCAAACTTGCAATACAACTGATTTTGCCAATAATCTGGTATCCTGAATGTATTTACAGCAAGCTTAGCTCTCAATCTGCCCACAAAATTGAAGTAGTTTTCAATCACGTAACACGATATGTATTTGGTTTGGCTAAATTTGATCACATTTCTAGTTGGAGATCTCGCCTATTGGACTGTGAGATATCTGAGTACTTGAAAGCAAGGAATTGTATTTTTCTTTTCCGTTTAATGTCGGATAAGCTACCTAGCTATCTGTATAATAAGCTAACCTTTCCAAAATCTGCCCGTATTAGCGACTTAATTGTACCTAGCTTTAATTATCTTAACTCTGCAAGACTATTTTTTGTCAACGCCACGCGTTTATGGAATTCTATTCCACCTGCTACTCGCTCCAGCTTAAACAAGGGCAACTTTAGGAATGTGTAGTTTTCGTACTTTCGTCAATAAGTTTTTGTACTCTGAGTTTCGCTATCTGCTAGGTTTATCATATGTGATGTATTTATCTACACATGTTTACGTTTGCGTCGTTGAGTTTTTACTTAAGTAATAATGTTAGTTTTTAGTCTTAGAACTAGTTGCATTTTTCTTTTTCTTTTATTTATTTATTTTATTTTTTACTTATTGTTTTCCTTTTGTTGCTGTTTGTTTGTGCTTTATAATTACTGTTGTACTGTAAAAGAGCTTTAAGATCTTATTGCACTAATGAATTTGTTTAATAAATGAAATTAAATGAAAATTATGGTCTATTCATTTGGCAGCAGTTAGACCACCGTACACCGGTAATCCCAAAATCATCAATAGTTGTGTTATCGTCTCGCCCTGAAATTTTGGTCCGAGCACATGCATTTCAAAGGAGATCTGCATACTTGTCGTTATCGGCTAGTTATCGGCAAATCGTAGAAGGTGCAGAAACGGATAAGTACGGCACTGTCGTTTGCTAATCGTTGTGCACACATTGTTTGTTTACATTTTATGGGGAAAAATTAGTGAAAAAGTTAATATTTGCGTTAAAATTGAATAAAAGTTAGTATTTTTTTGCATAAAATCTGTGGAAATTATTAAAAAGTGGATAATTGTATTAAAATTCAATAAATGTGAGCGTTTTAACCATAAAATATGAGAAATTGTAAAAAGTCTGTGTGCATGCACAAACACATTTCAGGAAAAGAAAAGAAGAGATATTACTGAAAAATGATGTCTAGAATTGTTGCAGCACAGTCTATATTTTAAAAATTGCAGGTTTTTGTAAATATTTCGCGAAAACATCCACCAGAAAAACAGAAAATACCTGCTCCAAGTGAATTTTTAGACGCCAAATGAATTGAAATATCACGACCGAGTGTGCGAAAGTGTAGTCGTCATGTAATCGTTGCATCATGATTGTGCCGATGAAGCAACTATGATTGGACGACCAATTTGCAGAAATCCTAAGTCAACCTCATTATTGTCACCATCCCATTTGGAAACGAGCTACCAACAACAGTTTATCGAGATTCCTGTTTGGACCGACAAGAAAAGGTCAAGCAAATCAAGGTGAACGTCGGTTGGTGTGGGGAGAGCAGCGAAGGTGTTTTCAGTAAATTCCGCGAAGGCTATCCAATCAGCTTTGGAGAAGTTGATATAGGTTCGGTGCTCCGCGAAAGCAAAGTCGCTTGTAGCGCTGACTATTGTTATGTCTGGCGAGCTGCAGCAGCTGCCCATAATCCTGGTGGGTGCGTCGTCGTTCATTGTTCAGAATGTCGAATCGTCTATCTGTTCAGCCAAATCGGTTCTCCTACGATCGTTAGACAGGCTTGAGTGCCAAAGATCGTGGTGCGCATTAAAGTCACCTACTACCATTCGGTTTTCACCTCTGAGGAGCGCACCTATATCAGGGTGATATCCTGCCTGGCAGCAGGTGACAGGGGGTATATAAACGTTGAACATTTCGAGCTCCACATCGGCTGACCGGATAGCAATGCCCTGACATTCTAGGGTGGTATCCCTGCGGTCGATGTCTGCTTCGATAAGACGATACTGCACGGTGTGGTGCGTGATCAACGTTAAGTCACCACCATTATCTCGCTCGCGATCCCGACGGTGCTCGTTGTACCCGGCACAATTCAACAATGTCTCTTGGACCGCAGTTATCAGTATACCATGCCTTCCCATAAAGACGGTTATCACCTCGATCTTGCTCTGACGCCCGTTGCAGTTAAATTGAGGGAGCTTCATATGGTTCGGGAGACGTGTGGTAATGCGGGGTGTGAGAGATGTGCGTGGCCGTGACGCCATTGGCTGTGTGCGCTGCTGAGGTGGTTGCCGCCCTGTGGTGGTGGCGGGTGGCGTCGCGGTTGAGGTTGGCGAACGTGCTGCGCAGCACGGGCCCCCGAAGTTCCTCGTCCAGTCTCGGGTGGTGCGCAGACCTGCACATGCCCTAAAGTGGCACCAGCCAAGGCAGGTGTTGCGCTTGACTAATGTCACATTACGCAATATCGTGGTCTGACATACCGTACAGATTGTAGGAGGAACCAAGAGTTGTTGGCGGCGGCGTGTGGGTGGTGGTGCGGTTGAGTGTGTTCTGTGGTCTGTCGCGGTTGTGGTGTGGTCTATTGTGTTATGTTGTTGTGCTGTGGTGTTTGTGTGGGACTGCTCAGGTGGAATGGGGTTAGCCGTGGAGGCTGCTCTGTTTAAGCAGCAGGGGCCACAAACGACTTGGTCCACTGCCGATGTGTCCGTAGTCCTGAGCAGACTCTGAGATGACTCCACCCCTCGCAAGCATTGCACTTGACTGAGGTGGAGTGGAGGTGTAGTCGTCTCTGGCATACACAGCAGGTGTAGGTTTCTGGCCCTGGGTTTGACTCGATGCCAGCCCTGAGCAGAAGAAAACGTAGCGAATGTAGCCCCATGGACGAACAACTTCTGAGATACTTCACCAACCTAAACGGGGTTAGATCGCCGAAACAACAGCCCTTGGTCAGGTAAAACCCCGAGTCATTCCGGTACGTAGAACCGGCTGTCGTGGGAATGGGTGCGTCCAAGTACAGGTGGTGTTGGCGCAGCGGATGCCGATTTAACTTACTCCTTACCATGCGGATAGGATGCAGATAGATTGCACTGGTCGCCGAGATTTTCGTATGTGATTTCCACAAGTATCTTCAATCCGATCACTGTCCTTTGTTAGCCTGCCGGGGACCTGCAAACATAAGCATTACGGACGTAAGAAAGGAGTATTTGAACAAGTGCAAATGCCTTTGTGCTGTGTTCTTACACATATGTGTGTACCAACTCACAAACGCCCACAGGCCATTAGTTTATACATACAAGGCAAGACACTTGATTTATATTTTTAAATTTTTTTAAGCATTTGCATGCGGGTGATACAAAGTATGTCACAACTTACCGGCAGTCTTAAGCACCTGTATTCCTCAGGGTCTGTACTGCTTGTACTGTCACTCCACAAAACTGGTATCGCGTTTCTTTCTATATATATTTTTCTAATAGCCGCGCACTTACAGAAGACTCCACGCACCTTACACTTAACGTCACTTTGATAATGACCCGTTGGCCTTCTCATGCGCCTTTTATAGACGATCAAGCGGAGAAAGCCTCTCTTGCCTCATACCTACTTTCCTACTTTCACTCATACCCAAAGGTCCCATTTCAAATATACACATACACACGCACACACTCATACTGCACTATGCCCACCATATTATCCACTACTTCCGACCCACTGCTTCCGATTTATTGTTGCTAATGCCTCAGCAACATCATGGCCGCCGTATATACATGCATACCTGTATTGGCAACACTTCCGCTTAAGCAACTGCTGGCGCTACAGTATTTACCCAGCAAATACAGTTTTTTTTTACTTTTTTCAACTTTGGTGAGGTTTTTACGCACTATTTTATAAGAAAATCATACTAGTCCTAAATTGATTGTAAAACTTAATTTAATAACGAGTAAAACGAGTGTTTATTTTCAAAAATCGGATGAAAGTTTACTGAGTACTTAAACTTTTTATGAAAACAAAATTTTTGCAAAAATATAATTTTTGACTATACCACTCAAAAATGTTTTCTTGACCGTCTTTTTCTTAACTAAGCATGATCAGTTTCTCGTTTTGGAATATTCTGAAATCATTTTTATACCCAAGCGCACTTGTACGCAAGGGTATTATAGCTTTGTTCACATAACGGTTGTTTGTAACAGCCAAAACGAATCGAGATAGATTTAGACAAATGTATACATAAATGATCAGAATGAAAAAAGAAATCGATTAAGCCGTGACTGTCTGTACGTCCGTCTGTACACACGATAACTCGAGTAAAAATTGAGATATCTTAACGGAACTTGGTATGTGTACTTCTTTTTAGCGTATGTCGGATGGTATTGAAAATGGGCATATTAAAAAACGTTTTTTAATTGTAGCCATTTCTTGGTGAAAGTGTTCCCCTTCTTCTATGTGGGAAGAAATCCAAATGGAAATGGATTTTTAAGGACATGTTAAAACCCATTCCACCGTAAGTATTCAAAAATTCGTTAACAACCGTGACATAGTCGTCGCTTCTGTGGCTTCCAAAGAAATTATTGCATACCGCTACAAAACACTTCCATGCACGTTTTCTACAGAGCTTAGCTTGTTCAGAAAGCCCACTTCGCTCATAATTTTACGAATTTGAGGTCCTATGAAAATACCTGAAATTCATAAAAAGAGACAAAACCGGTGAAAAAGTATTAGATGAGAGAATAAAAAATTAATACCTCCTTTTATTTTGGCTTCACTAAATTTTGGGAACACAACTTTACAATTAGGGGTATTCTCGGAGTCTTGCAAAGCCCTTGCACGGTGCATGGATTGCACGAAAAAAAACCTGATTTCCTATGGGACCACTTTGCTGGGACCACTTTGCAAACCGTGCAATCCCTGTACCGTGCAAGGGCTTTGAAACTATAGGGGTTTCATATATCCCACGTTTAAACCAGTGATGGGCACCATAACACTATCACATTTTGAGCATGAGAGCGGACGACTCGGCCATTCAGTCGATTACTTCAGTTGAAACGAGGTGGTTGTGCGCGCACGATACTGGAATTCAAGAAAAACGCAAGAGCAACTCCTAATTTTCGCGCTGTGAAGCGTGCAGACAACGCAACATGCCTCGGCAACAGCTTATGCGAGACTGATTCATTGGTTGAATTGCGTTTTTTTCGGCAATATAATGTGTTAGCATATATGTACCTGTTAAAAGCGTAGTTGAGCTGTACGCGTGATACGAAATGCCCACTACTGGTTTAAACGCAGTGGTGGTAGGACAACATTTTGAGCTTTGGCCAATGGGTCGTTTAAAACGTTTCTCCAGCCTATTTGATCCGGCTCTCGGAATTGCCATACTTTGCGATCATAGAAAACGTCAAATTAAAAAAGGGTCAAGAAAACAATTTTTGAGTTGTATAGCCAAAAATAATATTTTTGCAAAAATTTTGTTTTCATAAAAAGTTTAATGACTCAGTAAACTTTCATCCGACTTTAGAA